>NC_090288.1:46927672-47217672 GCF_037392515.1 Haliotis asinina | reverse complement strand
ACATTGAGTCAGTTGAGAATAAAATAATCAGTGAATATACAGAATGAAATCATGCGTTTAAGACATGAATCTGCTACACTTCCATTACAGCTATATCCACAAATCAAGGTTAGGCAAGTGTATATATATTTTACAGCATTTTCTTAATGGTCAGATGTTTTGTCTTTCAGTGTGGTGTTGCCTTTACCACAAGAATTCATAGACTACCTTCACAAGGATGGTGTTGTACTGCCAGAGGGGTGAGTAGCCCTGACATAGTCTCCTGTGGTGTTTTAGTACATATCAGAACCCTCAATCTCCCGAGAGTTTCTAGGCCATTCGTCCTGCCACATGGTGTAATTTTCAGTTGAAGTTACTGCCCTGTTAACGAAGAACAAGTGGGTAGGGAGACCACAGGGCCTTGTAACACAAAAAAAACCCACTGGCATCGAGGTATATGTTGCATTCAGATTCTTAATTTCTGTTATTTCGTGAATTGACAAGGTGGGTCAGCCATTTCACATCATATTTTGTAACAGCAATCAATATACTTCAGTCATTTCATGAAATTCCATTTCATGTATGTGTGGTTGATAGGGGTTTGTGAAGTGTGGCTGCTGTGGACACAGTTAGTGTCAAACAAATAGGTGTATATGGTTTCAAAGGTCTCAACACTGTCACTCCCCAATGGAAGCAGCAAGTGGAAGATAGCATATCAGCAGGGAGAATCATACTTTTAATGCAAGCTTCTATGATTATGCATGTACAATGTCGTTCACTGTGGAATCCTTTTGTTAACATGTGTCTGGGAAGGGGACAGTTCATTATTAATATTTTATATCATGACATGATCACTGCTCTATGCAGTGATGTCATGGTAACAAATGGTTTCTGGGTGTTTGGCAGGGTAATGAGGGAGGGCAGGGATTGTTTGCACACAAGAAGTTTTGCCATAGTTCCTAGTAGTTACGACTTGGCACTGACCAGAAACCAGTATAGCTAAATAAAGCTGTATCACATGATAAGGTTTCTTGGTTTTTGTCCTGAGATAGATCATCAAACAGCAGTTCATCCATTTTGCTCATTTCACTATTGTGAGTGAAACTGTTGCAGTATATTTATGTTTGAGTAACCATGGCAACTGTGCAGGATAATAAGTTACCTTTGTTGTGTTTACAGTTCAGTACAGGGAAGCTCGCAGTCAAGACCAGAAGACGAAAATGATGATGATGTGAGTTAATGTTAACATGATAATCATGATGGTATAATGATAATAATCCTTAGTGTGTAAGAATGTCACATCATTTGTTTACGTGATGTGTATCATAGGAGGGTTTGTATTTTGACACTACTTGTAATTAATTGAAAGTGATGTTGTTTTAATAACATTACAAAGTAAGTGATGACATCATGACTTGTTTGTATATGTTACATACTATCTGATGACATGACATTACAGAGTATTTGACATTATGATGGTTTTTACCATTCAACAATAATGGATGATATCATGACATTAATTTTGTTAACATGAAGTTTGTCCATATGAGTCTTTATGACAGAGGAGGATAACGTCATGACCGAATTGTTTACATATTTCTCTACATGTTATGATGTCATGACATTTGTTTGTCTAATGTCACTCCTGATGTACTAATGTCATGTTGTTTGTTTGTCAGGACATTGACTGGGGGTCAGGAAGTACAGCTGTAGCAGTGGTAGGTATCCATCCTGGGCACACAGGGGCATTGTACATTCCTTGCTGAATCCTCAGCACACAGGGGCACAGTACATTCCTTGTTGAATCCTCGGCACACAGGGGCACAGTACATTCCCTTTTGAATCCTTGGCACACGGGCACAGTACATTCCGTGTTGAATCCTCGGCACACAGAGGCACAGTACATTCACTTTTGAATCCTCGGCACACAGGAGCACAGTACGTTCCCTGTTTAATCCATGGCACACAGAGGCACAGTACATTCCCTTTTGAATCCTTGGCACACAGAGGCACAGTACATTCCCTTTTGAATCCTCAGAACACAGGGGCACAGTACATTCCCTTTTGAATCCTCAGCACACAGGGGCACAGTACATTCCCTTTTGAATCCTTAGCACACAGAGGCACAGTACATTCCCTTTTGCATCCTCGGCAGACAGAGGCACAGTACATTCCCTGTTGAATCCTTGGCACACAGAGGCACAGTACATTTCCTTTTGAATCCTTAGCACACGGGCACAGTACGTTCCCTGTTGAATCCTTGCACACGGGCACAGTGCATACCCTTTGTATGCAAAGGCCCTGATGTATAAGTGATATTACTGTGATGTACTCCAACACAATCAGTACAGCTCGTATGACTTTCTTGTAAATGACTCTTAAATGCACACTAGCATGGCAGACTTCTAAAAAAATTGATATTGCATTCCTGTTATTAATGCTACCTCTCAGCCCCCAGTGGGGCTACCATATAATTTATTCTGAATAAAATAAGGTATTGAGATTACAGTATGAAGTTAAAATGCTGGAATGAATTAATACAATGTTGTATTATGTTGACTCGTGTCCTCTAGTGGGCTCTACCGACAACTATTTTCAAGCAAACCCTATAGAGTTATGTCCCTTGGAAGGCTCTGTCTGAATATCCCATAACACAACTTGTGATTGAGAACAGTTTGGCAAACACTGTCATCACCGTGTGTGACAGTTTACGATGTATGGAGCGATTGTTTACACTCTGCATATAGCAAATGTTCTCTGTTTGGAATCTGTTCGTCTTGAAGTTTCAGTTATCAATTTCAGAGGGAAGCTAAATTGACTGCATATGCCCCATTATATGTATTTTAGACCAACATATTGTTAAAAAAGCATGACATTGTGCCTTTCACATTTTTTTTTTATTTGATTAATTCCACATAAGTTCATTGTGAGAACTATCAAAACGTTCCCTATGACATTCACTATATGACATTCATGTATAGTCAGACTGATAAATATGTCAGGCCAATTGGTGCGAATTTATGGATGTCATCTTCTATTAATTGAAGAACACAGTGTTTAGGAAACTATTCTTTCTTCTTCGTTGGGTGGAAATGTTTTCATCAAAATTGATAAGATGAAATCCACAATTTCTCACTTTATGTCTGTCGTGTCTACATGCCTTTCACAAATTGTTATGTCATTGTTTTGTGTTGAATTGCATCAGGCAGTTTTGTTCTGTTGCAGATGATGGTTTTTAATGTAAACCATTAGAAATCTATGAAGATGGAGATTTCCTAGAATAAAAACTTGGGACTATCTAGACTTGCTCGGAACCCAATATTCTGTCCATGAACGTTCTATCATCAGTGACACTTCTCAGACTAGAATTTTATAGTTTTTGTATTGCACAAAATAGTCTGAATTGTGAACAAAAGACATTGTTTTCTCAGTTTATGTGCCAAGGGTAACTGAGTGAAACCCTAGCAGAATGCCTGGAAGTGATATAACAGTGTGATTTGGGGAATAATTGTACTAACTGTTTTCTCTTTCTAGGCGCCAGAGTTCCCTGAGTTTGAGAGGCAGGTGAAAAAGGCCATACAGAAACTTGGGGGGAGAGTGTTCCCCAAACTCAACTGGAGCGCCCCAAGGGTAAGTCAGTATGCTGTAATTCAAACCGAAAATTGGTGTTTTCGTATCGTCACTTTATAAACCTTTTCTAAAATGTCTAGAAGTTGAATCAGTGTGTCAAAAAAATTAGTTGCTAGATGGTTGCTGTTTTCCCTCAAATAAATTCTCTTTTGAACTGAAGACCTTGTACTGCAATACATGGTGAGTGTACCATTTCACCCCCACATTTTTCGTGTGCATATGAGTGTCTTTATAGGTATTTGTTGTAATATGGTGATTTTTTAATATGACTTTATGTTAATACTTATCCTATCTCATATCATTCACTTTCTTTTATTCTTCCGACAATGGAGTGGATACGACTTTGTTTTGAGAATTTTGTAACACCTGATGCAAACACATTCCTGCTCCATCGATTGTTATTGGCTGTCACTGGAAATTTATACAAAACATGTGTCTTGCTGTAAACGACCATGTGATTGCCCATTGTTGTGTTGCAGGATGCGACTTGGATTTCATTTGATAAAACCCTGAAGTGTACATGTCCCAGCGATATCTACCTTCTTTTGAAGAGTTCCGATTTCATTGCTCATGATCTGTCCCAACCGTGAGTCTTGTTTGTATATACATGTACAGGTGGGGTAGCCTAGAGGTTAAAGTGTTTGCTCTTCATGCTAAAGTCAGGGTTTGATTCTTTAGGAATTAGTGCATTTTGGTTCAAGGTATGAAATTCCCGAAAAATTGCTGAAAATGGGTGAAGTGGTGTGTTTCAGTGTTCTGTTTAATTGCCACATATATTTGAGTGCTGTTTTACTCGCAGAAAACATTTGTCTTTTGAACTTTGTGATCAGTTGTAATAATGATGGTGATTGTTCCTGTTATGATATATATTTTTTAAGAAATACGCCTATCTGTGTTTTAACTAGCAAATGGCAAAGATGGATAGACCCTGAAACACTCTACATAAATCATTAAGTTAAACAAGGGTTATGTTATACCATGGATTTATCCAAACTCAGATTAAAGTTGATGTTGATGCATCGACAGATTGAGAATCTGTTGTAAGTTTTTCCTGTTTTTGCGGAAATTGTAAGTACAAAATTTTAAGAAGTGTTTGTTTCCAGATTTCTCCATTGTTCTGACGGTGACCTTGAGGCAGCACGAGCAGACGTCAAGTATGATCTGATCCTGAGGCGATGGCAGGACCTCCAGCCAGGCATGGAGTTCAGATGTTTTGTCAGGAACAAAAAACTATTTGGTAGGTAAATTTTTGTGTGGAGATGTCTGCAGTGCTGAGTTGCATCCCTTACTCATGCCTGGATTCCCATATGGTTCAAGTCTTAGAGTCCCCTGATTATGCTTCTGCATCCTATGGTTTCTAGTGCATGTTAAATGATATTCTGTGATACAGCTAAAATACTTTTAAGAGCCCTTTTGTATCGTCTATTGAAGGAAAAATGGACACAATATGTTGATGATCTTTTAGTCTTAGTAAATAAATATGAAGGAGATGAAGGTAAAAGTACTGCACTCTTCTGTAGGACTTTATCTAGATACAAGGAACAGATGCATGAGGAGTACAACCCAGTTTTTCTTTATTTCCCAGTAAAGCATTATCAAATGTGTTTTGTCTGATCCTGAAACATAGAAAATTACAGATATTGGCTGTATCAATCGAAACTGGCCCAGCAAACCATTGACTGATAGCAGGGGCGTGCTGGGAGAGCTGGCTAAGGTACCAGGCTAGTGATCTAGGGAGGCTGAGGTTTTGGGATCAAGCCCACCTGTGACCGGTTGTAAAAACCTTGGAGTCAACATTGTGTGCAGACTCTGTCATGTTCTCACAACCCCTAGTGTACAGTACACAACCCTGTGCACTTAAAAGAACCCACGAATCCGATGGTATATGACCAGATGGTGACCACATGAACATGTGGATACACCTAGTTGCGGGTACAAAGTGCTGTGACTATGTGTCCCAGTCCACCCATCTGTCAGTTGGGTACCTTGTTAGGATGAGAGGGCCACAATAAACTCGATGCGCCTAGTGGCAGCAAGAGTTGTATACTCCCCAGGGAGTTGAGATTGAAATACGATGTGCTGTTGAGATTGACATCCAGTGATCGAGGGAAAAATACCAGCGCCTTGAGCATGCACCAGTGCATGGATATGTGCACTGTATAAATATCCTGTCTGTCTGTCTGTCTGTCTGTCTGTCTGTCTGTCTGTCTGTCTGTCAGTCAGAGAAACTGGCCACCGAATCCTGTCAGTCGCCTTTTTTGACACGCAGAAGTTGCTGAAGATCAGTTCTAGTCCGATTTTCACAGGTAAAAAGAGGAAGGAATGAACAGAAAGATGAAAACCAAATGAACAGGTATGCAGGTAGTCCTGTTATAACACTCTCTGATTATGAAAGTATTCACAGTACTATTAATGGCTCTGATGCTCTACTTTTGCAGCTATATCTCAGAGACATCACATCCAGTACTATGCGTTCCTAGAGAGTCAGAAGGAGGAGATCGTCAATGACATCCAGGCGTTCTTC
The DNA here is from genome assembly GCF_037392515.1 of Haliotis asinina. Taxonomy (NCBI): domain Eukaryota; kingdom Metazoa; phylum Mollusca; class Gastropoda; order Lepetellida; family Haliotidae; genus Haliotis; species Haliotis asinina. The sequence goes on along the minus strand of NC_090288.1, from coordinate 47,211,539 downwards.
TATCACATGATCTCCAATAAGTTCCCTGACGAGGACTGTAAGTACATCCACAAACTTGGTTTAGAGGTTTGGGAAAATCACAACTCTTGACTTACCTCCTAGTGAAGTGTTTTTATCTGTCAAGCAATCAGATATGTATATGATACTGCATAGTGGTGTTCTGACTAATCTAAATAATCAAGGATTGGTAGCAGTGACCAAATGATCAAGTAATCGATCACATTTTCTCATAATCAAACACAAATTATTTTGCATATTCTGTGTTTGAAACACTTGACAACAGAATGTATCTTTGAAGTTGGCAGGGCCTGAAAACGTGTTTAATTCTTAGAAAATGACTTAACTATTTCTTGAAGACTCCAGGAAGTTTATGTTCATGATATATTAGTCATCACTTTAAAGTGGCAAGTTGTATCATGGAATACCTATCTGCAATAGCAACCTGAAAAGGGAAATCTGAATAATGATGCCAACCAATTTTTTTTGATGATTGCATGTTGCTAATGAAGCAATCATCATTTGTGAGATTTCAACCAATTCTCAACACAAACATTGTACTGGAGTCCAGTTGACTTTCCACTGGTAATTATGTTATTCAAGAATCAAGAAATTTTTGTTGATGTTGTGGAAAAATTTTCAGAGCAAGTGATTTTATATGTGCCACTGTACATTAGCAATTTCAAAGTTATTTCCACCCCTGCACTGATCTGTATGTTTATACTACTATATCCATCTTGAACGTTCGAGGATGTAAGGTACAGGAGATGGTCTCCTGTGTCCATTGGATAAGGTATTTGCCTGGTTATCGGTAGTGACTGGATACATTCACGATCTGAAACTCAGGGACTCGGCCACCTGTTGAAACTCAGCTACCTCTTGGAATACAGCTCCTTGGAATGAGTATGTAGAAGACGGATATGCCTGAACTATTGTAATATTCAAATCATCTGAGAACTTTTAATCGTTCATGTTTTTTCTGTTTTTCAGATGTTTTTGATGTGTACAGGAGAGACAAGGTAAGTCGTCTAGAACAATGTCTGTATTGGACGATTTGAGGATAATTATAGATTCAACTTTTGGATAGGGAAAAGATGGTTTGTAATTGGATGTTAAGGCTGGCTTTGAATGTCACATGGTTGTGCATGAGGTCTGTGATGTGCGAGTGGTGGGATAGCCACGTGGTAAAGGTGTTTGCTTGTCATGCCGAAGATCTGAGTTTGATTCAACACATGGACACGTGTGAAGCCCTTGTCTGGTGTCCCTGCCGTCATATTGCTGGAATTTTTCTAAAAGTGGTCTAAAACTTAAGTCATTCACAGTGTCCTGCTGGAGGCTGCCATTGGGTTTTATGGTGAAATTGTTGAATGGTTAAAGAAACAAAATTGTGAGTAATGAATGTTGGTTAAACACCAAAACAAAATTTCAAGATGTTGTGGTCTGAAGACTTAAAAACACACTCCATATCTCTCTCAGGGACATCTGACGCTGGTTGACTTCAACCCATTCGGCAAGGTGACGGATTCCCTGCTGTTCACATGGGATGAATTGGCCAATGACAGTGGAGAACTCAAGGCTGAGGTCAGGCATTCTGTGTAAATTCTTTGAGAGACATTTAGAAGTTGGTGTAGTAAGAAAGGATGACAATATATAGGATGAACAACTTTTATTGCTGTGAGAGTGATGTTTTTAGTGTAGGTTCTTACACCATTATCAAGCATTGTCACTTGCCTGATAACTGAGTTGTTCATTCATGTATTGTCATCCTTCGAGAACACAATGTGCACATGAAAAACGTTTTAGGAAGGTTTAGAAACAAGAAGTGTGGTCAAATGTAACATGTTTGATGGGGATTGCACTTTCCCACTAAAGTACAGATGTCTTTGCTTACTCCTATATGGGATTCAAACTCACTCTTTCACAGATCACCGACTTTGCGAGTGTGGGTTTGAATCCAAGATGGGACTGGTACTGCAGAGAGAAAGTGTAATAGAACCTATTTTAAAAAATTGTTTGTATTTCCCGAATGAGAGAGACAGTTTGATACAAGTGAAACTAATTATGTAAGACACTACTGATTCATGTTGAACAGCTTGAATGGAACATTTTGTATTTCTGAAAATGGTTGTAGGTCATAAGTGAACATGTATGGCTGCTTCTAATACTATTATATCACAGCTGGTTGTGGGAGATAGTCTGAAGTGAAACCCTCAAGGTATGATGGGTGATATCTGGACACATTCGTTTTTGTGTAAATTGCGATAACTGGTAACCAAATCACACTACAATTGCTTCCAAAACATCATGGTCGTTTTGATTTGGCAGTTAAAATTCACTCATTGTCTGAAAGGCTTAAAGTACCACCACCAATACCTGGCTGATCGGTCATTTATCTGGATAAGTAGACCTTGTCTTGTGTCAGAACATATTGACATGTAGTAGTCAGAGGTCAGAGGTCAGTAGTCAGTAGTCAGTAGTCAGTAGTAGATCAATGCTTCGTGCAGATAAGTTAGTCAATTTTGTGTTGATTTAGCAGAATTGTATCAGGGATCCACATATTTGGGGTCCGGGGTTTTGATGTATATGAAATGCCTTCAAGATTTTCTTATATTTATGTGATCACTGATTGTTTACTTCACAGCGTCCTGAGTTCCGCTTCCTGAAGAGCAAGGATGGAGTTCAGCCAAACCCCTATGCATACTACGCCATGCCCAGGGACTTTGTGGACTTGGCAGCCGGGGAGGACCCCTACAAGCTCATGGACCTCCTTCACCTGGTATGATCAGAGCATACTTCCATATACGCAACCCTATGATGAATCCTTAGTCTCCAACTATTACAGCCTGCTTGCAGTGAAAACATGCTGATGAATTTGACTTTAAACACTGAAGTAACTTGAATGAAGTGAAATTAAGATTGCGAATCCTCATAATTTTTACCTTGGCTTTCATACAAACCAATAACCAATTTGAATCTGTGATCGTTTGTTAAACAACTTTTATCTTAGGTTGAATATAATTAAATGTTCAATTGGCAAGGTAAAATTATGAGGATTTGCAATCTTAATTTCACTATTATTGATTTCCTTTTATGTTTAAAGTGAAATTCATCAGTATGTATTCACTGCAAACAGACTAGATTTGGCTAATAGTAGATGAAGTGTGTCATGTGTCAAGTAGATGCCACATGTTTGTGGAATGTGTACGTGAGAAAGCTGCTTCTACCAAAGTCGGTGTTTTGTTGTGGGTATTTCCTTGTGACTAGATGTGGACCTGTTTTGAACTTGAGGCATGTCTGTTTGTATTTCAACATACTATAGACCTTGATGTATAATACTTGATAGTATATACTTCTGGTGAACATATATACTAGTATTACTGCTATCCTATTGAATAGCAAGGTTCCTAAAATTACGCTGTATTTGTTCTTGTCAACATGTAAATGATGAAATTTTCCATATTGCAGTGAAAATATTTTATTGGAGTGTCTGGAAAATTGTTTAAATTGACCACAGGTTATTGAGATATCAACTTGTGCTTAGGGAGCCTAGTGGCTGAAGCGTTCTCATCATGCTCAGGACCCAAGTTCCATCCCCACACTGGTACACTGTGTGAAGCCCATTCTGATGTCCCCCCACCATGATTTTGTTGGAATATTGGTAAAAGCAGCATTAAACAAATTCAGTCAGTCACTCATTTTGCTGAGTCAGGTGTTCCATATCCTCTGTTGATTGTGTTCCACCGTCCAGACATATATGACTCAATGTTTATATAATTGTTCTCTGTTTTTCAGAAAATTCAGAAGGCAAACAGCGAGGATACATTGTCGGACGAGGATATAAGCTGACCTCCAGGAGTTTAGACAAACCATTCTTGTAAATACAGTGACCGGCATTTTGTACATAAACCAGTGAAGGTGAAGCTTTTTTGTTTGTGTTGTGTGTCTGCCTCAGAATGATCAGTGTCTGCCTTGTATCAGAGTCATCTGATTGAGTGAAACTGCCAGGTCACAGTTCAGCTTATCATGTGAGGTTGACTCCTGGTATTGTACTTGCCAAACACTGACGTCTGACACACAGTTGAGATTCACTGGTATGAAACACAAACATCTATCCCCCCAGTTATGAGACAGACAGACAGACAGACAGACACTTTTTCGTTTATGCTGAACATACACACATGCACCAACCCACACCCATCCTCGATTTATGCCACACATCCATGAAGATCCTGATTAGAATTGGTCTTCTTCAGCAACCCATGCTTGTCATAAGAGGCAGACCCATGAAGATCCTGATGAGAATTGGTCACCAGCAACCCATGCTTGTCATGCGAAGATCCTGATTAGAATTGGTCATCAGCAACCCATGCTTGTCATAAGAGGCAGACCCGTGAAGATCCTGATTAGAATTGGTCACCAGCAACCCATGTTTGTCATAAGAGGCAGACCCGCGAAGATCCTGATTAGAATTGGTCATCAGCAACCCATGCTTGTCATAAGAGGCAGACCCGTGAAGATCCTTATTAGAATTGGTCATCAGCAACCCATGCTTGTCATAAACGGGTGGTCATAATCAAAGATTTGGTTGACACATCAAATCCCAGTTGTGTAGATTGATGCTCATGCTTTTGATCACTGGATTGTCTTGTCCAGATTCAGTTATTTACAGACCTCCATTTGGTTGCAATATGACATTCAAAATAATAATGCAAGTCATCACTGACATAAATATTTTATAGAGAATCCTCAAGAGCAATTGTTTTCTGTGGTAAATGAAATATGGCTTCTCCACACAGGCACAGGGATGAAAGTAAAAATATGTGAGTGAACCTCCATGTCACACAATACTGGTGTAACGAAGTAACAAGAATATGTAACTGCCAACCTCTGAGGTCACATTGAGCAGAATGAGATCTATTTCATAAATAGTAAACATCTCAGTAAACATGGCGACAAACATGAACATACAGAGCTACTTGTCTTAAGGCCAATATCTACTTCACGTATTCTCTCCAAATCATATTTTCACCAACAAAAGATAATTAGTTATGGAAGATGTTACATATTTAAAAATAATTTGTGATTACCCAAGTGACTTTAAGTAAATTAATAACATTAATATGATGCTCACTAACATTTATGTTTCAGAAAGAAATTCTAAGTACATGTGATACTTCATTAATCTAGAGTTATGTCCCTTGTCATTGATTCAAAGGCTGCTAGGGTCATCTCTTTGATTAATGTTTTCTCATTAGACAGTTACTGATTTTGTAAATTGAGTTTTTCTGCATACCACTTCTCTTTTCAGCAAGAGAAAGTTGGTGATTCCTCCCTATCAGCTGAAACTAGAGTTACATATAGTAGGCATTGTATGAAGGTTTTGTGTTTAGTAAATATACCTAGACATTTTGGGGTATGATATATATGAAAAATTTAAATATGAATTATTATAATCACTGTGAATATTGCTGACTGGAATGTCTATGAAGCATAACAGTTTGATGTGGAGTTATTTCCTGCAGATTGAGTTTTATGTGAGTGAGAAAGTTTAGTTTTGCACCACATTCAGCAATATTCCAGCTATATGGTGGCGGTCTGTAAATAATCGAGTGTGGACCAGACAATCCAGTGATCAGCAGCATGAGCATCGATCTGCGCACTTGGGAACCAATGATGTGTCAACCAAGTCAACGTGCCTGACCACCCAATCCTGTTAAGATGCCTCTTACAACATGAATAGTCACCTGTTATGGCAAGCATGGGTTGCTGAAGGCCTATTCTACCCCAGGACCTTCATGGGCCAGTTGAGTTTCCAGATCAAGTTTGTTCACAAATAGAGTTTCATTGATCCTCCAACATTTATGATGTAACAATATTGAAAAAGTTATCTAAAATGGTGAGTGAGTGTGGTTTTAGCAATATTCTTGCAATATCCCCTAAGGGTTATCAGAAATGGGCTTCACATAATGTACACATGTGCGGATCAAACCTGGGTCTTCAATGTGACAAGTGTATGGTTTAACCATTAGGTTATCCTGCTGTGCCTATCTGAGAAAGGCATATGGAACTGTCGGAAATTAAAAAAAAAATGTTTTTCATGTTATCTCTACAATTTATGTAGTTGATGTTCGAAAGTGTGAAATACCTGTTAAAATAAGTTCAGCCTAACTACAGTTCAAGTGGTAGGGAGATAGGAAATGTGAAAAAAGGACTTTACTGAGGAGAAATTAGTGCAGAAATGAACAATGCAGATTTTTTCAGAGTTCAAAGCAACTTATTTGGAACAGACCATGGCTTTATGCATACCTTTACACAAGTTACAAGTGGGATAAATTTTACTGTCACAGACAATGGTTAGGGTCAGGCTGGGGGATAGAGATGTCAGCTAAGATATAAACTACTGAGGAAATGGATAACTTTTACTGTCACATTTATACTACTTATGCGTGGGATAACTTTTACTGTCACATTTACACTACTTGGGAGGGGGATAACTTTTACTGTCACATTTACACTACTTAGGAGTGGGATAACTTTTACTGCCACATTTACACTACTTGGGAGTTTGATAACTTTTACTGTCACATTTACACTACTTAGGAGTGGGATAACTTTTACTGTCACATTTACACTACTTGGGAGTGGGATAACTTTTACTGTCACATTTACACTACTTGGGAGTGGGATAACTTTTACTGTCACATTTACACTACTTGGGAGTGGGATAACTTTCACTGTCACATTTACACTACTTAGGAGTGGGATAACTTTTACTGTCACATTTACACTACTTAGGAGTGGGATAACTTTTACTGTCACATTCACACTACTTAGGAGTGGGATAACTTTTACTGTCACATTTACACTACTTAGGAGTGGGATAACTTTTACTGTCACATTCACACTACTTGGGAGGGGGATAACTTTTACTGTCACATTTACACTACTTAGGAGTGGGATAACTTTTACTGTCACATTTACACTACTTGGGAGTGGGATAACTTTTACTGTCACATTCACACTACTTGGGAGGGGGATAACTTTTACTGGCACATTCACACTACTTAGGAGTGGGATAACTTTTACTGTCACATTCACACTACTTAGGAGTGGGATAACTTTTACTGTCACATTTACACTACTTAGGAGTGGGATAACTTTTACTGTCACATTTACACTACTTGGGAGTGGGATAACTTTTACTGTCACATTTACACTACTTAGGAGGGGGATAACTTTTACTGTCACATTCACACTACCTGGGAGGGGGATAACTTTTACTGTCACATTCACACTACTTAGGAGTGGGATAACTTTTACTGTCACATTTACACTACTTAGGAGGGGGATAACTTTTACTGTCACATTCACACTACCTGGGAGGGGGATAACTTTTACTGTCACATTCACACTACTTAGGAGTGGGATAACTTTTACTGTCACATTCACACTACTTAGGAGTGGGATAACTTTTACTGTCACATTCACACTACTTAGGAGTGGGATAACTTTTACTGTCACATTTACACTACTTAGGAGGGGGATAACTTTTACTGTCACATTTACACTACTTAGGAATGGGATAACTTTTACTGTCACATTTACACTACTTAGGAGTGGGATAACTTTTACTGTCACATTTACACTACTTAGGAGTGGGATAACTTTTACTGTCACATTTACACTTGTTAGAGTGGGATAACTTTGTCACATTTTCACTACTATGAAGTGGGATTTAGAAGGTTAATTTATCACTTTTGCATGCCTGGCATCAATATGAGATGAGCAAAAACAAAAAGGCACATTGTTGCTGACATTATAATAAACAATAAGGAACGTGTTTGTAATAAGTTTGAAACAAAGAGATTTTATGAATTATATATTAAATCTTCAAAATATGACAACTATCAAAGTCAACTGTCAATTTTTTCTCTTGTTCTGAGTATCTGTTGACTTTGTAATGCAAATATTATTCCTGAATGTGCTATTAGCAATAGAATTATCCGTATTACCAAAACATAGTTTGAAGGATGGCACATTTTTGAACCAAAATCCTAAAAAACTTATCTTTTGTTTATAATATTTATCTGTAAAGAAGTTTTACAACGAAACACCATTTCCAGACATACTTCCAACATTAAAGAAATTGTATACTTAAATGCATCTTAAACAATAACAAAAAACTCCCCCTAAACACACTGGCTCACATGAACATATGAAAAATGGAAAGGACAGAATCATGAAGAATTGGGGATAATCATGAACAGGAAGAACCATGAACAATGGTAGAATCATGAACAACAGAATAGAAAAACAATTTGCTTATCACAGCTACAATATCACAGACTGCAACGTTATAATAATATTTATATCTCCAACACTATACAAGCAACCCATTCACTCAGGTTACAGAGCTGTATCAGGTCTATGTACAAATATTTTGGCAAGCAAGAATTCTTATGTACAGAAGGTAAATCAGTAAGACAGCGATACAAGCATGTTTTAAATAATACTCTATTAAATTAGTTTGGCAAAAATGTGATTTTTTAGTTCGACTGTTGAGTAATGCATTTTGGCAGTCAGAACTATTCTTGGAAATCTGATATGAAGCCAGCCTTTTGATTAAATGGTACTGTTTGATGGAAGTCAAATTAATGTTGACTTGGGTTACAATCTTATGTTGGATCAGCATATATTCAGCCATTTTGCGAAGTAAAGTTTCATGAGGTTGGGATGCACATATAAAACTCAGCAATTTGACCATTGAAGACTGGTAACACAAGATTTTATAGAAAAAAAACCAAATAAAATTACAATATCATATGATGGAAGAAGTATATCAACAGGTTGACATGGTCATAATCAATATTCAATATCCATTGGCAGAAAAGAGATCATTCTTTCTGGTCCTCTACTGATGGTTTGGTATGCATATGAGGCAGATACATACTCAACAGCAAAAGAAATGCAAGTTTTGAAAAAATGAAATCTCTTGAAAGTAAATGTTCATGTTTATGTCTTCTATATAAAAACTGGACAAGAAAACAGTTGCGTTTCTTTTGCTGTTCAGTATATAACAGTGGTAAAAAAACAGATGGTAACATACAAAACGATTATGACATACATTTGGTGTACAAGGTGAAGTCATACAGGGTTGACGTTGGTTTGAGCGTTGGATAGATGACACTAAGCCATATTGATCCAGAACTATTTTTCATTCGTAACAATCACTTGAGTTCAATTACTTTTTTACAAAGTCTGTTTTTTGTCAAAACATCTCAGGTAACAAAATTTTCTACAAAAATTTATGATAGTTAAAGAACAGTCAATAATTACATTTTTTAATACCATCAAAAACTTCATGATAGTGCACATAAATAAATGACTTAGTGAGTATAGTATACTGAGGAACCGAACCTGAGTCTTTAGCGTGACAAGTGAATGATTTCATCACCAGGCTACCCCATCGCCCCCACCTACTATAAGTTATGTGCTTCTTCCTAAGGTAATATGGTCTGATGTACCATCTTTGTATCAGTTTTAACAGAGCTGGAATTCATGATTTACTGAATATGCCAGTGAACCGTAATAGTCCTAGTATTCACTATTTCTTTCATCATTGCCTACTGCATATGGACAGGAAAAGCACTTGTTTATACTGATTTTCTTAAAGGTTCCATATAATTTGAAAGGCAGTTTAGATTAACAAGTTTAGTTTTTTAATGACAACTCATCGATAAACTGTATTGCCACTCAACATCAAGATACCACTATCTATCTGTACAGGTACATCCTAACTTATGCAAGGCGTATTAAATTTATATTGGGGTCCAGGGGTCCTTCAAATTTGCTCCTTGGACTCTTCGGACCATGAACCATTAGTGTTGCAAATTTGGGCAATGACCATCCTTAATAATCTCCAGGGTAGACATTCCAATAAAACTCCATTAGTACCCTGGATGCATCTACGGGAATACAGTTATCCATAGATGAATCCAGGGTACTAGTGGAGATTTATTGGAACATATACCCTTGACATTATTGAGGATGGGCAATATCATGAAGACCATGAATTTCTGAGTGGATTTTGAGCACTGCAAGGGGAATAACTGGCACTTGTTGACTTGACACATTTAAGGATCTACAAGATGGAGTTGAGGTGTCCAGCCTCATCCTGTTGTCCCGGAAATGGGGTGAGCTACTGGCTGCTGCTTAAGGTGAGAAGTCAGGTGGGAGGTTGGTCGGTAGCTGACAGGGGAGAGGCTGAGGCTGATCAACTTGGCCACGGGATGCAGGCCCCTGAAGGAGAGATGACAAGGAGAGTTTACAACCCAGCTGCTACAAATGCTTAAAATAGCAAATAGGAGCATGTCAGCCATATTTCATCAGATCCAAAAAGTAAGGATGAATCATGGAGGAAATTAGCAAAGGGATGAGGAAGATGACAACCATCTTGGACAGTGTGTGAAATAGCTACTAGCCAGATAGCCAGTGGCTCATAAAAATCCTGTTGGGCCAGTAAATCTCCATAGTCACCTGCATGACTAGATAGTGAATTTTCATGGGGTCATTTTTGTAAATATTTCACTCTTTCTGCCTCGTTCAGTTATAATACAATTATAAATGGTGTAAATGTATGGTCTGAAGAAAATCATCATCATCATCATCATCATCATCATCATCATCATCATCATCATCATCATCATCATCATCTTTGCAGCTTAATGGTGAAACCCATGTCTACATTCAACTGTCGGAATGGTGAACTATTCTCGGGGCTAGTGATGTTCAGGCACAGCTATTCTGACTGGCTAGCAAAATTTGGAAACTATTTCACACACTGATCTTGAATACAATCAGGGTCCTGTTGAACAAAACAATATAAGCCTGTCTTTTCAATAACTAGCTGTCAAAAGATTTTCCACGATTTCATTTGGCTGCAAAAAAGCAATGCATAAACAGTGCTGTCCATACAATATATTTCTGCCTTACAACATCTGATATTCAATATCTGAAAATTTAAAAGGAATGTATACAGGATTGTGATTCACCTGCGAAAAGAAAGAATTTTAGTGCATGAAATAAAAGCACTATACTTGGATACAAACTGTATCACTCTCATTGTATCAGGTTATGTATCATACTGGGACCACACCACTAAAAACTTGTATCCTTGCTCAAAAGTAGTCCCGGCTGAAAGACCGTCAGTATCTAATCTTTTGATACTGATACTGCCAAACATTTACAGTTTGTTCTCCACACAAATTGATTCAATACATTTTTCTGTGAAAAGATCTTCCACAAAAGAAATCTATGACGATCACTATTACCTGTCAATTATGTGATGTGATTGATGTCAGGGAGGGTATTTGATTGCTGGAACTGCCGCAGGGAGGAAAACAGAACAGTCAAGCAGGAAAACAAATTCATATCTTTTGTTTTTATTTTAACGAAGCTACTTTTATTTACACACAAATCTTACAATAGTGATACTATTATGTAAGATATTTTGTTGATGATCTCTTTTAATCATAATTGAGAATTTTAAATGAATAATTACATCCTGTTCAACTGTTTCAACGTTAAGTAAGATGTAAAGGTGAATCCAAATTGTTGATGATATTTTAATTCTTCTTCAATTTATCATAGATGATATTTTGAAATTGATCAAGAAATTATAATTTCTATTGGTTGATATAGCTGTAGATAGCAAAAAGCATATTTTAAGCGTCAGTCACAGCAAATCCACACACAAAGCAACACAGAAGACGTCTCATGAACACACAAAGCACACACAGAACTAACATCACTGATAATCAAATGTCATAAAAACGAATATTGGTTAGCAAATACCAAAACAAGTCAGCAGCTGATGTATCATTGACAACAACTAGTGCTCTCATTATTGCCAAATTAATATACAATATGTATGATACTATTGACTATCATCCTCAATGGTGAGGATACATTCCATTAAGTCAAATAACAATCAAATACACATAAAAGCCCCTTATCATGACTGTTCAGTTCTAGCAAATCACTAATAACAAATTGAATTCAAGATGGGATAGGTTTGATTCACCGAAATTGCAAGTAAATCAGAAATGTAACAGCCACAACAGTTAAGGAATCCATCTTTGATTATCCACACATATTTTCATTACATTCTGATAAATATCTATATCCATACACCATTGAAACTTTGGGGTAAAGAACACAAAAAACGTCATGTTGAATTTCAAATTTGTAAAAAGAATTTCAACTGATCTCGGAATACTTTTCATTCATCATGATAAATATCATTTATTAAAACAAAACATTTACATGGCAATAAATAGATAATTTTTTATGCCATGACTGGCTGAAGAACCTAGTATGAAAATCAACAACCCTTTAAATAAGTGTGAGTATGCAGGAATATTGTAAAACCATAGCAAAATTGGGTACGGTACAAGTCTTAAAGAAAACTGAAAGGTTTTGTTCCTTTAAACAGCTGGACTGCAGTATAAACACTGGACATAAACATCATGATACCAACATATGTCATATCTGGGATTTCACTTTCTTAGTAAAGTACAAATTCTAGTACTTATTTGGTTGAGTCTCATCCGGGATTCAAACCCGCACCCTCAGAGTCAGACACCTAATTGCCAGCACCCAAAGTCAGCTGCCTATCCTGCTCAGCCACTGCGACTTCCACAAAAATGAAAGTCGGACAGCTGGTAGTCTAGACTGCGTACTTTGTGTACTCCTCTGATGAGTGTCAATTGGCATGGCTCCACGGCCGAAAGCTATGATTACACAATGCCATTTAGAAAGTGGTGAAATGCTTTCTAAATGGCATCGTGTAATCATCATGATACCAGATAAAATATACAATGTTGGCTAAAATGATATAAATATGATTATTTTAAACAGTAAAAATCATTTGGTGGGAGAGGACTAGGAAACTTCAGAAAACATTCAAAAGAAGCAAAAAAAAGTAAAAAAGCCCTATAATACATTGATGACAATGACTTCATTTCAAGTGACTGTAACTGCAAAGATATATCCCCCAAAACCAACTTAAAATGCAATGAAATGGAAACAAATAAAAAATTAATGTCAGTCACACATCCAGATAAAGATTTCAATATAGATCAATATATTCAGCATATAGTATAAGTTCTCTCACACAATAAATTAGATGCTTGTTTATGAAACCCTTCACCAACATCTAGTTCACATCAAAACATTCTGCAAAATTTTCAACCATCAGTGAAACCATATTGTTGTAACAGGAAACCCAAAGATACACTTTTTGAACAGTAAAAATAATAGAAGGTCCTGTGTTCATTTCATGAAAATCAATCAAAATCAGTTAATTTTGACATAACAAAACAAATACAGTATTTGGTATATTTGGCATCCTGTTGCTTTAAACACAGAGAATAGTGTAAATGTATGTAAATTTGGTTTACATTTTATTTGTTATTTCATGTTGCAGACAATTTTTTAGCTTTCCAGTGATGGATATTTTGTTTGTTGTTTAACACCACACTCAACAGTGCTCCAACAATAATTGTGTCCGGACCGGGCAATCCAGTGATCAACATCATGAACATCAATCTCGTGAGCCTTATCACCCGATCCCATTAGTCGCCTCTTACAGCAAGCATGAGTTGCTGGAGACCAGGGCCTCCATTCACAAAGCACTAATGTGATCGTAAGTTACTAATGTAGCCTTAGTCCAGTGTTAAAGAATGGGAGTTAAGGTTAACCTTAGTAAAGACTGCTTTGTGAATGGAGCCCCTGTTCTTCCCTGCATACCTTCCATTTGATATTTTTACCCTGTGGAAAGTTTGGGCAATGCATAAGTATACTGGGCCAAAGTTTTCCCCCTGTTTAAACTGGGATATTTTGTACTGTTATATTATGGAAAGGGGGTTCATTCTGGCCTCTTCCCTACATTTTTTCTTATATCAAAAGGGGAAAATTCTGGATGATTCATGGGGGAAAATTTCGGCCTAGGATGGATGTGTGTGTGTGGAGTTTGGCCTAGAAGAGTCTTGAGAGTCTTTTTCTGAAAAGTGGGTAAACAAAATGAGTGCATATCATCATGGAACACCATTAGCAATCCATTCTCGGACAACACACAGTAATCAAATGTTTTGTCATGATGACATATTCAGTGCAGTCCATGAGCAGAAAACCAAATATACCCAATACTGTAGTGCTTAACAGAAAGGAAACAGTGCAGAAAATTGCAAGGTGGACAGTGCAAAAGTTAAGACATTATTTCCAAACTTATTGCTGTCAAATTAAGGAAAACACAGTTGTGGTAGAGGTGTCTTAAAAAACAAGCGTGATGGATATCAAGGTAATGTTGTCACTTCAAACATGCCTACAACCCCTGTGCATACAGACAATGAACGATCACACAGCCACATTTACCTCCAAGGCACCATGTTTAGTAATGGCCCGATCCGACGATAGATCGCCCTATGACATAAACCATTCAAGCTGGGTCACGTAAACAATATTTGGAGTCCAAATATATATCTGTGGCTAGCTGCTTTTGTCTACTAAATTTTATTAGCATTAAGAAATGTTTTTGAAGAAACCTAAGTACCATGAAAGAGATAAAGAAAAGTTTAGCATTTCTAAAACAGGTCAATTTTTTCATGAAAAATGACAGGGAATTTTTTATAATCTTCTTGCTTGAAGTTACATCTTGGCATCATTTTAGCAGATTTTAATCCTAGTAATGGCATTGATATCTAGACTTGTATCAGTCTGAAAGAACTTTCATCAGATTCTGTTCTCGAAGTAAAGGCCAACAATGAAGAATGAGCTTTGTGAAGTAATTTTTTCTAGTATTCCATTACTCCAAAAATTTGTTCTTGGTAAGGAACCATTTTTTCAAATATCAGACATCTACAGCACTGATCTAGCTCTAGAAATACAAAACCAGCCACACATTGTACCTATAGCTTGAAGTAGTCGTCTTGTGTACTTAGAGATTCTGAAATGTATACCATATAAATAGCGCATGCCCATCACCTGTCGTAAGTGATGAGTGACACCCTATCATCAACTCATCATGTCAATGAAATAAACGTTTTCATGAAAACTCACAAAAATCTGAGCATACAGCAGAACACGGGATAAATTGCAAGGTTTGAAAAGCACAGGGGTTTCACTGACATAGGATTGGTGGATAATTTGGGGTAGTTTGAAGATAAAATATTCTAGGCTAGACTTGGGTGAATCTGGGTAGACTGCATCAATGGGAAATACAGTGCATGTGATTCATAGATATAAACATTGGTTTGTTTGCAATATGTAAGGCAAGACCATTTTTAAAAATTGTTTTATATTTGATTTTCTTGGTTGGATGCATTAATTGTTTTCAAAAAACTCATAATAAAAAAGAGCTCAATCTGGACTGAGGTTTAGGTTTCAAGAAATGTGAGATTCCATTAAAATGACATTTCCAAAACAAATAAGAACACTGATGAAAACCCCATCAATTCTTAATTTTTGGTTGCTGTAAATAATAAATTCAAATAAGACTCATGATAATATGAAAGCCTTTGCTAAAGGTGAGATTCAATTGAAAAGATATTTCTAATAAAAAGAATAGGATATTTTTGAGAAACACTTAAAATCTTAATTTTTGTATGAATGCAACTCCAATTCATACAAAATGTATTGCATTGAAAGGAAACAATGATCTGGCCAAGGAGTGTTGTGTGAAGATTTAAGATGTGTCTGGTTTGGTATCTGGTTTCATGAATTTTCCTTCTGAAGAACAGTCAGAATTATGAAAACAGCGATCAGTATGAAGTATGTCCTCCACAGCACAAGTGCTGAGCATGTGTCACCAATGTGCTTGCTCCACTCCATCCAAATTACCTTCCTGTGTCTGTCCCACGCTGGAACTAAAGGCTCACAAATGACACATCAGCTTGTATGAACTACAAGTTTCTATGGAAATGCTTTTAAACCTGAACCTGAGCTTGTTTCACAAACATCAAACATTATGTCAGCAACTGTAATTATATTTACTATGATGTGGTTATACTAGCAAGAACTTAATGCTGACATCACACACAAAATACACCTGGTGCTCTCTGTTCAAGTCAATATAGAAGACATTTTTCAGACAAACCCTGCAATATGATAGATAGATTGGGGTTGCAATGAGAACGCCAAGTGTATTTTGCCAGATATTTTTGATCAGATATCATGTATTAAAACATATTTACATGGCAATAAACAGATAGTTGTTAATGCCACGACTTCCTGAGGTACCTATTTTGAGAAACAACAACCCTTTAAAAAGGTGTGGGTATGGTTTGGGTTTAATTGCATTGACTCTAAGACAATATGAATTGACATGAAAATATGTTTTATCAAAATCTTACAGCAAAAGTGGTATCATGTACATATCAACAAGGCACCAAATATTTTCATAAACTGAAACATATACTCAAGGTAATATATTGTAGGGTGTAGACAGTTATGACAGTTTGTCAAAGTACTGAAACCATGAATGCCCATGTATGCAATTCAGACACACTAAGATAACTTTGTTCACAGTTTCATCTTTTTGTACTGGAAACAGCTGACCTCATTTTAAAATGATGATAAATGTTCCAATATTTTTTGTGCATGAGTATATTAAATATATATTGTATGCACAACAATTTCTTAAATAGAATAGGTAATTGTTGGTTAGATAGTAATAATTTAAAAATATTAAACTGTTGTTTGTTTGTTAGGAGTTATTGTTACCAAGGATACAAGCACGATACAACACAATGATACATTTCCCTGTATTGTTGGACAAAACAAGGCTGACGGGTTGACAACACCACAGACTGAACATTGTAACCCAGCCCACATACATGGCTGACTGATGGTATTTGTTGTAAAAGACGCCATTGCTGTATACATGTACCTCTCAATGTCCCAGGGGGAGTTGGGGAGCCTAGTAGTTAAAGCATCAAAGCCAAAGACCTGGGTCTGATTCCTGAAAGGGTGCACTTTGTGAAGCCCATTTGAGGTGCAGCATTCAAAATTATCAGCAGCCTGGAGGCCCAGCACTGGTTGTTTTTGTATTGGGCCAGCAGTTCAAATATTAGTAAATCATGTGAGTGAGGTATCACTAGTATTTTTGTGGGTATTTTTATGAAACTGAGAGCTAAGTCTTCAATATATAAAAATTCCCCATAGGCATTCACAATCCCTTATTTGGTGTGTTCAGTATACTAATCACAGCAGAATAGGGTGTATATCATCATAAAAGATTCCTAGGACCTTTTCCTTGGTTTGGTGGGGGAGGCTGGGTAGCCTAGCGGTTAAACCTGTGCTTGTCATGCTGAGGACCTGGGTTCAATTCCCTAATGGATACAATGCATCAAGCCCATTTCTGGTGTCTCCCACCGTGGCATTGAAAAACGTGGAGTAAATAGATACTCACTCAGTTCAGAGTCAAAATACCTACTGCATTCATTAATATAAGCCACCCAATCCCCAATTCAGTTATGTTTAATATCACCTATGTGCAAGAAGACACTCATATGTATAGTCTTGAGATGATTGTGAATCACTATTTGGCTTGTTTAAAATAATACGTAATGGTCATAAATGACACATAATATCCTCCGAATGTACAAGCAAGAAACCCAGTTGTACCCATTTATACAGCATTGGAGTCTGATTGTACAACAACCCAGCCAGCCAGAGACGTCCCACAGTGTGGACAGAGATGCTTACACTAGCTGGTTACCAACATATGGCTATAGGAGGGAAACAGAAACACCTTGTTATACTCATATATGTCCCCACTAAACTTACCAATCGTATCTTTCTCTTGTACCAGTTAAATGGGAAATAGCTTTATAAACAGATAGAGAGCTTTCCAACTTCAATATGTCAATATTCACTTAACTACGACTAAATTCTGTTCAAAAACTATGAACTAAATGTTGAAATTTTGAAAGTGAAATTTTGAAATTTTAAAAAGCTTAACAAAACCTACAAAATATTCCAACTTTCATTAAATATCTTACTGTTGATGTATTAATAGATCAATAATATTGACTGACTGATATTTAACACAGCACTCCAGTATTCCACTAGCAGTATTCCAGCTATATGGCAGAGGTCTGTATATAACTGAGTCTGGATTAGACAATCTAATGATTAAACGGCTTGAGCACTGATCTATGCAATACATTAAAAACGTGAAATACATTGACATATTTGACTTCAATCTTGCCTCCAGGTATTTTGTGTTTTATTATTTCACAACAGAATCAATGTAAATCTTTTAAATAAAAAAAAACCCCAAAGAATGAGCATTCTATTTATTTTTAGCAATCAAACTTGAATATTTTGATCAAAATACTTCATAGAAGTTAAAAATTTGAAAAAGAAACAACAAAAATATGCAATATTTTACGTTTGTAAATTCTTTTGTCATAAATGGCAACCTATTAACCTACATAAATTATATGTGTCTACTTTGTGGTAATTTTTCTGTATTTAGTACTTTATTTGGAAATATGATGACGTTGAGCTGTGAATGAATATTGATACATAAATGGTGACAATTAATGTAAGGGGTGTTCACAACAGATGAACGGTTGCCCAGTAATGACAAAGCACAACGTCTGTACGTTCCTCCATGCTGTCATACTTACTTTACTTTGTCCAGGGAAGGACCCTCCCCACTCTCTGACGAATCAAGTCGAGGCATGAGTGCATTGCTAACTGATGTTCCTGGACTGCCATAATTGTCCACCCCGGCACCACCAATCTCCCCACCCCATGCTGACCGGGGGCCATGGCGACCACGACTAGGACTGGAACAGAAAAGATTGGAATACTTTACTAAAAATAATCACTATGTACCTATCAAACTCGCTGAAAGCCTGGGTTCAATCCGTGATGGAGGAAATTAAGCTCAGGTTCCAAGGTGGGCACATTTGCATAGTATCCTTGGACAAGATACTTAGATCCACATTGTCTCAGTACACCCAGCTGTAAAATGGGTACCTGTGAGGATGTGCTGGCAGTGCGAATGTTCAGGTCAATACACCCAACAGGGAGCATGGGTGCATGTGATATTGCACAGTGATATTGCTAATATATTGCTAAAAGTGGCATAAAACAATGCTCAGTCTCTGCGCCCTGTTTTTAATTGGTCAAAGATATGGGAGTGAGTGAGTGAGTGAGTGAGTGAGTGAGTGAGTTTAGTTTTACGCCGCACTCAGCAATATTCCAGCTATATGGCGGCGCCAAAGATATGGATGCTGATATTAAAGAGTTACTGTGATATGCTAATGACAGTGGATTAAATCACAACCAACTGCAAAACAAAGTTATATATGATCAGGGAATTTAACTAATATGGATTTAGTCTGGCTACAATGCAAAATTAACCTGGTCCACTTATATATGACTCTGCAGACAATTTGTTAAAACGGTTAAATGCCACACTTTTTTGACAATATTTTCATCTATAATATATATATTGGGGCATATGTACTCTCATTAGCTCCCTAGTGATACAATAAAAGACTTATTATTGTATATGACTTGCATGATATGGATGATTATTACTTCAATGTGAACAGTTTCCAAACAGGCAACATTTGCCATATTTGGAATGTAAACGATTGTTCCATACATTGAAAATTGTTGCATACAGTGTTGTCAGCATTTGCCAAACTGGTTTCAATCAAAAGTTGCGCTATGGGATGTTCGTGAAGAGTCCTCCAAGGGACTTAACTCTTACAGGGTTGCAAGAAATAAGGTTCAGTTGGTACAGAGTGCGAGAGTCGATTTAATGCAATATTGCATTAATTCATATAAACTTTCTAATTTGACACTGTAATCTTAATCTTAATATGTAACTTTGTTTTGGAGTATTTTATAAGTCAGTTTTGCTGGGGGCTGATGATCATAAGCATTCATAAGAGAAAGGCAATATTAATTTTTAGAGAAGTGTGCCATGATAGTGTGCATTCAACTCAAGTATACAAACACTAAAACCATTAGGCAGATCCCATGAACTAATCATCAAAATATATACAAGGTTCCATTATCTAATCCGCATAACATATACAAGTACTTACACAAATATAACACTTGTCAGATCAGATCAGAAAAGGCATTCTTTCATACTAGTATGATTTTTAGTTCATGACATTGATGATACATAGTTTGGGCATAGTTATTGTGATCTTTGGCCCTGATTGAGGATGTCTGTTGGTGGTTGAACAGGTGTGCTCTACATCCAAACATGCATTATAGAAACCATGACAGGAGCCACAGTTCTATACATGTAAGCCCTGATTGAGAATGTCAAGAGTTCGTGTCAGAAACTTCTAGCCTCGGGTGGTGATTTTGATTCGGTTTAAGATTAGGAAAGTGATTATCTTGAGAAGAATTACATCAGCTGGGTTATACTGTTTGATATTCCTGAAGTGTATTAGGTTAATGTTCCTCTGAGGGCAAGCATTTCACCACGGCCTCCAAATATTAATATAATGGTTGACCAACATAGTTCCACTCATACCGTAACCTTTTTGAGAGGTAATAAATCACAACAACAACACAGCCACCAACAGCAGCAGCAACAAGAACAACAGAAACCACAACAACCACAACAACAACAAAAGTAATTACTGCTCAAAGAGTAATGAGAATAATCCCTGTAAAATTATGCAGTGAAATTGTATATCGATATAAGAAAGGGGATACAAATGATTGTGAACACTGCAACAGCAGATCAGGTAGGTCAAGTTTTCAGCATTTGGGGTGATGGGGAGCTAAGTGCATGCTCATTATGACGAAGACTTGGGTTTGATTCCCCACATGGCTACAATGAGTGAAGCCCATTTCTGATATCCCCCAGATGTGATATTGCTGGAATATTGCTAAAAGCGGTGTAGTACCATACTCACTAACTTTTAAGACTGAGACTTATGCTCATTTATACAGTTCTAATGTGAATGGATAACAGAAATGAAAATTCCATGCCCATTGTCTGTAGGGCTGAGCAGAAAGTTGGTTGTTGTCACTGACTTGTGATGACCATTCCAAATGTCCTACTCACCTAAATCTGAAATCTTTAGGCAAAGAATAGCCCTGCAGTGAATCTAGCCTCGATTTCATGATCTGCTTCTTGAAGTCCTTCCTGCTAGTGTTACCATAGCCATTAAAGATGTGATCACAGAACAAAAGACGACCATCAGAATAGATCTGGAAATAAGATGGGATGTTCATTTATGTTCTTACTGAACCTGAATGGCATATGTTATATTTTTTGCTGATTTGCATCACATGTAAGGATATTCCAGCCAATCCATAAAGGTCTGGAATATTTATGTCTGGGATCGACCAGTGGTCAATATTAGGGGCAAACACCAAGAGAAAACAATGACAATCAATAAAGCAAATACGCAATTCTGTTAACATGGATAATCCTGACATTCATTTGTTTGTTTGTTTAATACTGCACTCAGCAATTTTCCAGCTTTATGGCAATGTCTGTAAATAATCAAGTCTGGACTACACAGTCCAGTGATCAGCAGTATGAGCATTGATCTAAGCAGCTGGGATGCAACAACACAATCCAGTGATGGACTACACAATCCAGTGATCAACAGCATGAGCATTGATCTAAGCAGTTGGGATGGAAGCCTGACTCCCTGGTCAGGGTGGCTGCCTCTTATGACAAGCATGACAGGATTACTGAAGACCAATTCTAACCAAGATCTTTGCTACTTTGCTATCGCTATGCTACCGTCGCATGCAAGGTATCATAAGTGGTGAGGCCAATTACCTAAGATTATGTTCAGATGAAGTTTTAATTGACTGCATGCAATGGTAGTATAGCGATCGACAAAGCAGGCGGGTAGGGTGCACCAAACTGTCCAGCCTTGTCCAGATTATTATATTGTACTGTTAGGTGTTTCAAGTCAGGGGTCATCTCAATTTTTTTTAATTTTTAAAATAAAACAATGCTCGCAATGACTTGAGGGCCTGTGTGTGACGCCCATTTCTGGGGGCTCTTGCCCTGATATTGCTAGAATATTGCTAAAACTGGTGTAAAACTCAACTCACTCACTCTTGCCACCTTTACATCAAAGACATTATCTCCAGAACTTACCAGGAACATTCCAGGAACCACATTATGTCTGGTGAGGAGAAGGGGCTGTGTGTGGTCAGACATGCTTGCTGCCGTGTTGATGTCGTACTTGAATATCCTGTATGTGTCCCCCCGACACTGGGTGCAGGGGCGTGTTCGGTTTCGGTTCATGTTGTTGTACAGCTGGTTCAACATGTCCTCGGCCCCTGTAGTGTGGGGGTATCTGCAGGGATGAAGGGAGAGGTTAGCATAAGGAAATGACTTTGACTTTGACTTTATAACAGAACTAGCTATTGCTTACATATGAAACTGGCTAGGTCATAGGCTCCTGAAACATTATGTTATCATGGATATTGATTTTCATTCGATAATTTGCCTTGCATCATGGCTGAAAAGTCAATATAAATCTTTCTCTGATATCATTGTTTTCGATGATCATATGATTATCATATGTTATATTATGTAATTGCTCGAAGGACAGAAGAAAACTCACTTTGCTATCATTCCTTATTATTATCATACGATGTTTGCTTGAGAATTCATCAGAAGTTGCTCACAATACAGTGTAAAATTCTCACTGATATAATTAATCTTCAAATGTGTGTGTGTGTGTGTGCGTGCATGTGTGCTGGGTGCGTGCATGCATGCGTGCGTGTGTGTCACCCCCAACCCCTCAGTTCCTTGTCTAATGTTTAAATGTTTCACTAAAGTTTGAAATGAACAAAAATTGCATAATTATGAACCCCAGTAAGTGTTTAACGATGAAAACAAGATGTTTATAACAGTAGTTCTTGTGTGTCTACATTCAAAGGGAGATCACTCTCATTCAACACATTATAACTTAAGTAGATATATATACACACACATTCAAACTGCAAGACTGCCACTCTGAGCCGACTATCAGAAGAAAGGAAACAAATCATAAGTACCCTTCTTACAGTCTATTTCTCCCCTGACCCGTGAAGGTCCTGGGGTAGAATAGGCTTCAGCAACCCATGCTTGCCATAAAAATCGACTATGGTTGTCGTAAGAGGTGACTAATGGGATCTGGTGGGTCAGGCTGGCTGACTTGGTTGACACATGTCATCGGTTCCCACTTGTGCAGATCGATGCTTATGTTGTTGATCACTGGATTGTCTGGTCCAGACTTGATTATTTACGGACCGCCGCCACATTGCTGAAATATTGCTGAGTGTGGCGGAAAACTAAACTCACTCTCTCACTCACACTCACTCTATATCTTCCCTAAATGTATAACTAAATCTCATAATTACCATTCACGATTTATGCCTAGGGGAGTAATATTAATATGAGATTTACATGTAGAAGCAAGTGAATGAAAGTATGTGTTTACAAAGTTGATGACCCCCCTCCTCCATCCCTTGAACAAAATGGGCAACCCCCCATAAAATCAGCATCATTCCCCATAGCCATAAATTATGAATGGTCAGTAGGGATAAGAACAGTCTTAACTGCGTGTAAGTCTTGAACAATAATTAGCACCACTTACAGAGATGATACGACACACACAATCTGGAGCTGGGATGGGGGAGCATCTCTGATGATGAATTCGTCAAACTCGATGTCTGTGACGAGGGGAATGGCGTAACGGTTACATCGACATTGACTCTTTATCCCTGTCATGACAAACTGTCGCACAGCCAGAGGACATGTGCTGTGGTACAAGGTGGCGGAACGGATGCGTTCTGGCAGGGAGATGTTGGTGTTCTGTCTCGTTGGAGATTTACACTGACCGGTAGCTGACTGAGCTCTGGATCCAACCCTGTGGAGGAGGACAGTAGTGTTGCAGCCATGAAACAGTGGTGTCTTAGTCAGACTACAGGTTGTTAGGTCAATATCTGTTATTCCGTAGTGGAATACATATTAGCAACAGCAGACACTCTGTAAATACCATGATTACAAAATGATTATGTATGTATATGTTAAAACATATTTGATGTACACATTACTTTAACGTGATTGTTAAAACAACCAATGACAATGACATAAAGACAGATTGATCCATAAACCCTTTAAAAGACAATGAACCAGCCTTGTGACACAGAACTGCACAGCTAAGACTAAGATCAGATACAGGTGAACTGACAACTAATTGTTAAGAATATAATGTATAAAGAAGTTGTCTGTTGGACCACCAAAATTCTGAAATATATCTAAAATGATCTGTTATAAAATTATGTGCACAATATAAAATTTCCAGAATTCATCCCTGTTACAGTAGCAAGCACTTATTTTCAATGTTCATATAAAAAACTTTCTTGGTGGTTTTCACTCTGACTTCAATGTTTACTAACTGAATTAAATGTTAACTTCAAAATACTATCTCTGACTCAGTGTTGGTTTCAGGTACCACTAGTTTACATTCACAGTTACTAACGTACTGTCAGAAATAGGAAAAACTGATTGTTCACATTTATTACTACGATTTCTGTGGTTGATATGCAAAAGTATGAAATACCTGTTAAAATAAGTTTGACCCAACTGCAGATACAGTGGTAGGGAGATAGGAAATGTGAAAAAGGACTTTACTGAGGAGAGATTAGTGTAGAAATAATGCAGATTTTTTGCAAAGTCCAAAGCGACTTGTTTCAAACATACCATGGCTTTATGAAAATTAGTGTGCAATGATAATGCATTATAGAGGGCACTTTTTAAATGCCCATTTTGAAATTAGACTTAACTTCATTATGAACGATAACTAAAGTAACAAACAGTAACTTTCATGCTGAAACTATTAAGGACGTGGCTACCATGGAGTCTCATTATCATAAAAAGAAACAGTTGGGAGGGGTCATGTCAAAAGCAAAAAAACAGGACGGCTGATGCAGACCAAGGTTGGGGTCCTGCTGTGGGATAGAGATATCACCTAAGATATGACAATACCGTAGGGAATGAAAGTAGGGAAGTACATGTCTTAACATACATGATAACATCCAGTCCTGTCGATCTTTGAGTGGTCTTGCCAAGTATATATTTTGAGACATTTAATCGGATACTTTTCTTAACATAAACTTCATGAAAGAAAGACACATGTGATATTAATCAATAGATGAAACATTTTCAGCACGCATGAAAAAGCACAAAATATATTTGAGATGACCCCCTGTGCCAGTAGGTAGCACATGCATTACATGCCAGGTGAGTTGTTTTCCATCGTCATACCTGGCTGAGTGATCTAATTGCTATCTTTTGTCTGAACTATTGTTTTCAGCAGCTAGTCATATTTTTTTCTAAGTTTTGCCCGATTTTACGAGTAAACATGCTTTTCTCGAAATGCCCTTACACATCCGCTTGAATGCCCAGTTAGGCCAAAGTGAATTATTTTGCACATCCTATTTGCCATTGTTTAAAATTGAGGGATACAGAGTAACAGCCTTTTTCTCTTTCTGACAGGACTTTAACCCTGAATTCAGTGCTTCCTTAGATATTAGTAAGTCTGACTTCAAAGATTTCTCACACTGATTTCAATGTTGACCTCAATCCTGACTTCAGTATTTACTAACTCTGTCTTCAATGCTTACTTACTCTGACTTCATTGTTTACTAGCTCTGACTTCAATGTTTATTAACACTGACTTCATTGTTTACTTATTCTGTCTTCAATGTTTACTAACTCTGACTTCAATGTTTACTAGCTCTGACTTCAATGTTTATTAACACTGACTTCATTGTTTACTTATTCTGTCTTCAATGTTTACTAACTCTGACTTCAATGTCTACTAGCTCTGACTTCAATGTTCACTAGCTCTGACTTACTCTGTGTTCAATGTTTACTAGCGCTGCCTTCAATGTTTACTTACTCTGACCTCAATGTTTACTTACTCTGACCTCAATGTTTACTTACTCTGACCTCAATGTTTACTTACTCTGGCCTCAATGTTTACTAACTCTGGCTTCAATGTTTACTTACTGTGTGTTCAATGTTTACTAACTCTGGCTTCAATGTTTACCTACTCTGTGTTCAATGTATACTTACACTGACTTCAATTTTTACTTACTGTGTTCAATGTTTACTTACTCTGACTTCATTGTTTACTAACTCGACTTCATTGTTTACTAACTCTGATCTCAATGTTTACTTACTCTGACTTCAATGTTTACTTACTCTGATCTCAATGTTTACTTACTCTGATCTCAATGTTTACTTACTCTGACAGTCTTCTCATGACAGCTACAGCTGTAGGAGACACTGCTCTTCCATCTCCCTGTCCGTATGTGTACATCTCAGACTTCTCCTCAAATTTCACAGTAGACATCCGATTAGGCGATGACTGACGACTCTCAACTGCTGATGACTCTCTCTTCTGATTCCCTGAAATAATATTCTGTTCTTAGATTTAAGACACTACTTCTTGTAATAAGACTTGGGAACTAAGTTCGGTGGATAGTGTCAGTGACACAGTAATTCTGACCCAAACTTTTACTTGGAGACAGACACTGTATCATTGTAATAACTACGGTGCCTAAGCTTTAAACAACAGACTAACATATTACTTTAGGCTAGTCTTCCACAAATTAGATCCTAGTTAAAACTACTGCTAACAAATATTTGAGGCTATCCAATTATGGGTTACATCAGGTTGACCTTTCATATGACAATCAGCATGTTCATTACTAGATTGGGAAAACATTCAAAACAGATCTTTTCAAAACCAATGGGAAGTGCCGCCATACAATTTCTAGCATCCATTTGACATTCCAGAATTGTTCTTCATTTTTGTTTAAGCATTAAATTTGGCAAATTTTCCAACAGGGAACTTGATAAAAAAAATTTTTCAAAGTGTAGCCTGAAATGGAAGTTTTCATTTAGAAACTAGTGTTGTAAAACCAGGAAAGCTACTCCTACAAGCCTTTGTCCACTTGTTACTAATTAGTTCATAGGCTAGACATAGTTCATGAAAGGTTGTTTTGTGATACGTAATAGGATGTATTCAGATCTTGTGTAGCAGTAGCAGACTCTAGGAGTGATTTTAATGAGACTGATCTCAAGAATACAGACTGAACTGCAGAATTTCTGCAGAATTTCCTTGTACCTTTGAGCAATATACTGTTAACTATAAAATCCATACCATTGCATCCTGGTTATAATGCCACCCTGGATATAATGCCATGTTTTTGCCATGTTCTTGTCAGAACAGATTTCCAACCTATATAATTTGGAATACTGCTGAGTGTGGCATTGAACAACAATGAAGCCAAACTAAACAACCTGTAACAAGTTTCCATTACCTGCAGGAGCTGATGGTGCTCTCAATGTCTGGAACAAATTACTAGTGTCCGGCGACCTGGGCATTGACACTGACACACTCCTGGTGTTGCCCACAGCGTCTGTGGCCAGTCGAGCTGACTGTGCATAGCGGCGACGTACAGACGGCACGTCTTGCAGAGAGCTCAGTGTGGGCGTGCACATCTCAAGTGCTAGACGATAGTGTTCCAACCAATCATCTACTAAGTTTCTGTGAGTTCAAAACATAAAAATGTGCAAAATATGTGAAAGATAACTCTTTGGAGATTGTGATGTGATTCATGCTTAAATTAAGATGCATGTGATTCAAACAATAAGCCAAACATAAATATGACAAAAATATGCCCACTTTGAACAAAGTAAAAAACTTAAACATTCAATGAAATTAATCATTTTGAGGATGTTTTTCCACTGATATATATTCCCTTAGTGCCGATACCTAAATGAATTCCAACAATCATTTCAGGAGTTGTCTACCTTGGAACAGTTGTCCACCCTTGACAAACAATACCATCAACTACTTGGATTAAGATTTATATTGGAAAAAATAGAAGAAAAGATGATTCATCATGCAAATTTTAACTCAATATAAGCCTTGTGAGAAAATTCCCTCCTTGAAAGACTGTGGCAATACAAATCAGAATTAGTCTTCAGCAGTCAATACTGAAGGGGCTTGGTTGACACATCAGTATCCAGCTGCACAGAATCATGCTTTTGATAACTTGATTGTTTGGTCCAGACTCGATTATTTACATCTGCCATCATAAAGCTGGAATACTGAGTGCAGGATAAAAAGAAACAAAATATCCTCCCTTGAAATCCCCGTCCCTCTGTTTACTGCTGTCCACCTCACCTGGCCTTCCTCTGGAGCCGTGCAAGCTCCTTATCAGCCTCCGTATCATACATGATCCGGTCCTGCTCATCCATCATCTTCTGGAGTTCCGCAAGTTGACCCTTGTATTTATCCTGGAGCCGACAACATCCTCATCAACTCAACACTCACAAACAAGTCTTGACTAAGCGGAATTGAGAGATATTCTAAACTGATGATACAAATGAAACAGTGTCATTGTGCAATGTTCATAATGTGACACATCAGGGTTATATTTTAAAGACATCACACTTCAGTTGTGCAAATGTGGAAATGCCTTGATCTGTATGTACCTTGTGCACAGGATCCGATGGTAAAGTTAGATACAATTGTGGAGTGGTGAAAATAGATCAGTACAGTTTTCTGTTCTCGATATGCAAATAAAACTGTTAGTGTCACCTTTTTCTTTGATTTTGATTTTGTTTTAGTCTTTGGTGCAAAAAGCCTGAGTAGTTCTTTGGCAGCTCGTGATGAGAAGGTGAATGTTGTTAGTAGCTGTTCCTGAAACATCATATAATGTAGACATTAAACATTGACAGTGGTGGCTCGCAGCAACACGTACACAGATTAGCAGTGTAAACACAAACATTTGCTGTGCAGATCATTGTAACATTTTAGAAACTGTATGCTTCAGCGATGACAATGATTTTTGATGATTGTGAGGATGAAGAATGTTACTTTATGCTGCTGCCTGACAACAATATTTTCAGCTGTATCACAGGAATTTTCTGTAGTCTAACTGAGTGGGGGTAATCTGAAGCTGACAGTGTGAGCATCATACTATGATACTGGGGTTTGTTAATGTAATGTCAGCAAGAAGATATAAGAGGAAGAACAGAAAATTTGGGTCATTGGCTAGGGAGAAGATGAGGAGGAAGAAAAGGAGGAAGATGAAGAAAAAAGGAGGAAGAGGAGAAAAAAGGAAGAGAAAGGAATAGGAAGAAGAGG
Organism: Haliotis asinina; assembly: GCF_037392515.1. NCBI lineage: Eukaryota > Metazoa > Mollusca > Gastropoda > Lepetellida > Haliotidae > Haliotis > Haliotis asinina. Next base: position 47,182,311 of record NC_090288.1, on the reverse strand, counting down.
AGGATGAAGACAAAAGGAGGTCGAGAAAGGGATGAAGAGGTAGAGAAAGCAACATAGGAGGAAGCAGAAGAGGAAGAAGATTGGAAGATGGTTAAGAAGATTAGTATGAGGAAAGGAAGAAGGGAGGAAGAGAAGAGAGGAGAAAGAGGAAGAAGATGGAAAGGAAGAAGAAGATGATGGGGTAGAAAAGGAGGAAGATGAGGATGAAGAGGAAGAGAAGGAAAGAGAGGGAAAGTGACAAAAAAATGGGGGTCAGATCTGTTCACTGACAAGTATGATGATAATGACAATGACGACGATGAAACATATATATCCATTACTATTAATAAGAAGACGAGAACTGGAATATTTTCTCATGATTCTCTTTCATTTCCAGTACAACAAATTCTGAATGTTTCATGAAACGGACAGGTTTGATTTGCTCACATTTTCATCTCCTTGTCGTGGCTCAACAGCTCCAGGCACTGGCCCCACGGGGAACTTAGCACTCTCTTTCATACAGTTGAAGTGTAGCACCATGGAGCTCTGGCTTACGCAGCGGAAAGTCAGGAAACTGTTTATCTGGAACACAGAAACAACAATTCACGTCATCAACAATGATGATGATGATGATGATGATGATGATGATGATGGTGATGATCTCATCTTAGACAAATGACTTTATTAAAAATTGCCTCTGTTCACCCAGTAGAAAATGGGTAAGTCATGTAACTATAACCTGGGTTATCCAGGGTAATAATGTGCTGTGCTTTGATTGTTAGTGCTATGAGCATACTTGGTGTGGAGTGTGGTACTAAATAAATGACACATTATGGTGCCAAAAAACAGTGCCAAAAAATCTTCAAGGTGTTAAAGGTGTGGACATGAGTCAGCTTTATTTCTCCACATGATAATGTCATAAGCGGAATGTAAGAACTTGAAAGGTGTATGAGCTGTGTTGGAAGAGTTGTTCTTCTGTCAACTATTATTCCAGTACATTGATGTGACGAGTGGACAAAACTTATGTAAATGTATTTAGAAGCTACTTATTGTTTCCTGGCTGGTCCTCAGACACTGAGGGATAAAGACAATGACTGGGCCCACGTGCACAAAGCAATCTTTTTGCGAAGATTACTATCACTCCTATACCCTACCACAGACTTAAGAAAGTCAGAGTGCTAAGTTCACTGAGCAAGTGGTCCTTGGCAGGCTTGGAGTTGGTATACTGTCCCTTAAGCTGGTATCTCAGCCGGCTAACACTATAAGTACTACAACTACTAGTAGCCTGGAGATTGCATGCCAGTTTACATAAGCATGATAAATGATCTGTTGAATAACCATTACTTCCCTATGTCCTTCAACAAAGAGACAATATCAAAAATGGCAGATGAAATTCCTTTGAGATATCTCACCTGGAAACCAACCGGTGATGTTATTTTCACATTTCCGAGCGGCCACTTCCATTTTTGGTTGACAGTTCCATCGTCTTCTGCTAGGTGACCGCCCTTATCCGTTGCTAAAAACCTGCAGCATACAGTGAGACACATACAGTCCGTGAGTGTGTTTTGTGCTGCTCTGAACAGAATTCCAGTTGTATCACACTGGTATGAGGGTGTTGGTATGAGGGTGGGAAAAAAGGCTAGTCTCAGACGATTATCACATTGATAAAACCCATGAATACAGGTATGGTGCTGGTAACCTAGAACCATAATGAGCTTCACAGGGCTGGGGTAGAATAGGCCTTCAGCAACCCATGTTTGCCATAAAAAGTCACTCTGCTTGTCGTAAGAGGCAACTAACAGGACTTGGTGGTCATCCTTGCTGACTTGGTTGACATAGGTCATCGGTTCCCAATTGTGCAGATTGATGCTCATGCTGTTGATCACTGGATTGTCTGGTCCAGACTCGATTATTTACAGACTGACGCCATATAGCTGGCATGCTGCTGAGTGCAGCGTAAAATTAAATTCACTCACTCACTCAGCTTCACAAGGTTTTAAAATATTTTATGCAGCTTAAGCATTATTATTTCTGCAATATCATGGCTGTCAACACCAGAAATTGGCATCGCATATTGTACCCATGTGTAGGATCATTGAGACTAGCAAACACATCAACCACTGAAGTACTGATGATGGTTGATGGGGAGTCTGTTTACAGTGACTGACTGAGTTTGGGTTTTACGCTGTTTCTAGCAACATTCCAGCTATCTAATGGTGGGGAACACCATAAATGAACTTCACACAATGTATCCATGTGGGGAATCGGACCCAGGTCTTCAGTGTAACAAGCAAAAGCTTTAACCATTAGGCCAGCCCACTGCGCCCAGTTTGTTATAGAGATTGTTTAGAAACATGAGGGTAATTCTGATTACTAACTCCCTGGCAAAACTGCAACCTTTTCTATGACATACTACCAGCAAGATGACAATGGTTTCAACAATGCTGTCTGGATGATGAAAACAACACATGTGTATGATATTTGCATTTATGCACATTCCGTTTTCAGGAGTGTATTTTTTTTCTAAACCTATTGGTAATAAATAGAAGTATGATAGTGGTAGCATACTCACTTGACCACACCGTTGGGATGATAACAGCACCCTTTCCCGGCCGGTGTGAAGCAGGCCAGCATCTTCATCTCGAGGTCATCTGTGTAGGCTATAGTGTAGTACCCTGGTCGTCCATACCCTGCTGCGCTGCTCACCACTGCTGGACGACCCGACGGATAGCTGGACAACGATCAAGGAAGTGTATTGCTTGCATCTGCATTGACCAGAATTACCTTGCAATGTGTCTGTTTGTTTATTGTTTAATTCCTTGCTCAGCAAAACATTCCAGCTAATAATTGTGACCTCTTAATAATCAAGTATGGCCAGGCAATCCAGAGATTGACATCGTGAGTACTGTTCTCAAATACAGTTACTGAATGCCAATATTTTAACCCAGATCTTCATGGTTACCTCTCCTGAAAGGTTGGATTAAGATTTTTCATTGTTTTGATGATCACACAATGTAACAGAATAATTGTATTGCTTTCTTAAGTTCCTATTTCCTGGTAATTGTACAGCTTGGTTCAGTGATTCAGTTCTGAATATAAGCGCTCTTTTGTTGACATGCCACTAACTTTGACAAGTTATCCTGCTTTAAGAACCTTATACCTTACGATGGGCATTAAATGCAATCCTTCCTCTGATAGACTGGTACCTGGCTTGCTTTGAACTGCATCACATTTATGATGGAAATACAAAGAATTCCAGTCTCCATTGCAATAAATGTACTTTGGGCAGATAGCCAGCTCTTGATTTCCCCAACACTTTAATCTCTGATAAAAACTCATAGGAACATTTTATGTCACTCGAATTCAGACCCGTACAAATCAAAACTAAATTCTGACAATCATTTTAGCCAATTCCTCATTTACAACTACAGATGTACACTATATGTCCAGACAAATAAAAAAATTACAGGGTGATCCCCTCTGACAAACTATCATGAATGAATCTGAAATTTCCTCCTCAAACAAGGATACTATGCTACTGTTGTGCCGTCCATGTGTGAAGTCAACATGAGTTGTTTCCCCTCGTTGCGGTCGTCGTACATGTGAGGTATCCGTGGCTTCTGACCTCTGACTGCTGGGTTGATTGAGGGCTTTACTGGCGATTTTCGGTATTTTAACAAAGTTTCTTTCCTAGTGTCACCATAGTATCGAACTTGAGCAGGTTTGTCTAAACCAAGTTCTATTTCTTGTGCATACTGGTCTCGACTGTGGAAATAAGACAGTACTTTGCTAGAGGTACCAACATAAAGTCACATTCAAGAACACTGTTTGGTGCAACACTAAACACAAATATATGATCAGTCTGAATCTGAGAGAGCAGGAAGAGTTGGCTTGAAACTATTTATGCCTTATGTATGCAGTGTCCCTGCAGTATGTTATCATCCTATTAGGCACTAGAAGATAGTCACTTTACTATCTCACCCTACCAGGTACCCATTAATAGCTGGGTGGGTAGGGGCAGGACATAGCCATATGTCCCAAAGATGGGTTTCAGTACACCACAGGACCAATGCCAGGATCACACTTTGATATGACGACAATGAATTGATATGTCAAGACTAACAAAACCTGAAAGTAGCCATTATGCATGTTACTGATGAACTTCATATTTCTGTTTACTGCTGAATGAGGACAGTGTTATTGTAAAACCAGTGCCTTTAATGATGTACTCACGTGATCTTCATGCAGTGCTGTAGGATCTGAACACACCATTCCAACAGTGTCTCCCTTGCTATCTCATCCTCCCTCCCCTTCTGCACGATCCACCCTGAAACATCATGGCAACAGTCAGCATGGCTTATGATGCTATTCACAATAAAACACTGGTGTAGATGCGTTTAGAATTGGTCTACAGCAACCCTTCAACAAAAGCGACTAACAGGCTCGGGTGGTCTGGCTCACTGACTTGGTTGACCAATGTCATTACATTAACATAGAGTAATAATTCATACGAAAATTCATCATTATTTATTACTGCTACAAGTGATATATACACCTGCAACTTAATTAAGCACCCTGATATATTTCATGATAGCAGAGGAACTGTTAACCATCGTTAAACGTGAATGGGACTTTCTAGGACACCATGTGAGCTTGAGAGAACCCCTTCTCCAGAATCTTGCACAGCTGGAAGCTGCTTTGCATGAAGAATGGCGGCATTTGCCACTTGATCTTATCAGAAGGTTTAATAGTACCATGAGGAGGAGGGTTCAAGCTGTCATCCAAGCACATTGCGGACACACCTGATACTGATGCCAGACACATCAGATGTTAACATGTGACATGAATTATTATTCCATTAGAGCATCCCAGTTTGTAGATTGTTGCTCATGCTGTTGATCATTGGATTATCAGGTCCAGATATGACAGGCTGCTGCCATATATGTGGTGAGTGAGTGAGTGAGTGAGTGAGTGAGTGAGTGAGTGAGTGAGTGTGTGAGTCAGTGAGTGAGTGAGTATGTGAGTAAGTGGGTTTGGGTTCATGGCACTCTTAGCAATATCATGGTGGGGGACACCATGTGAGGAATCTGACCTGGGTCATCTGTATGAAGAGCAAATGCTTTAACTGCTGGGCTACCCCACCACTCCTAGTCTTCAGAAACAAAACAGTATTCCAAATACTCAGCATACCTTTTTCTTCACATTGTTTTGAAGACAGCTGGAACTGTATTGTACACATGTAATAGCTGGGGTTCCCCATAGTAGCTGAAAACACAGATACAGATGCAGCTTCAATGTATGTTTAGTGATCATAGCCTTGAGTGTCTGTGCCAAAATTGTCAGAATTTGTATTTTGAGTGGACATGAACTCTGGGTTTTGTAAAATGAGTATGCTACACAAACAAATACAAAATCTGTGACACATCCACACTATAACATTAGTGAAAACATATTCTCCATTTAGAAATCGTTTACAATGTCACTACCTCATTCTTTCTAATCTCATATGTATCTGTACTTCATAATTTTGTGAAAAGACACGCTTATAACTTCATTTACTGCTTGTCGGTTTTACTGCAAAGCCATTTAACACTACGTCAACAAACATGATACATGACATCATGAAAAGAATGGCGTTGCAATCAATGTTACCTATGAGTTAGATACTAATTTTATTATCTTGAACAGTATGTGTAAAAATGAAACTGCAAATACTTACTCATAAGTAGGAAAAATAGCAATGACTGACTTCTATTATAGTAACCTTACCTTGAAACATGCGATGATGTCACATTTACCCACATCATTTAACATGAAATTTTCAAAGATACCTCAAGTATATAAAATGGCTGACAGGTTATTTAAATTAAATTATGACTTGATTCCAGTTAGGAAACTGGATGTCGATCCACAGAGTGTTTGTAGCACTGTGGTATTCATAAACCTATGATAAACTACAGAGTTACGACAGGTCATAACATTATGAACGCTTTGTTGATTGGGACACTGATATGTATTTTACCACATTAATTAAATATGCTTCATGTTCTCACAAAAATCACAATTAAAATGAATGCACATGTAAAATTATCTCAGTATTTATAGAAAGACATGGTTAAATTCTTGCTGTACAAACCAGAACCAGCTGTTCATGCGTTATTCAAGTCATATTAGTTGTGAAAACTGAGAAATGTTAATCTTTCTTTACCGCTGTTGAATAAATTCATTTGACATAACCACCACTGCCAACCTTGATACCAAAGTCTGTTGTTAACATGATTACAAGGCCCCGCTGTATCACCATCAATGACCCTTGCCCTTAGGATCTCTTCACTTTCAGAGCTGGACGCCCATTTCAAGCTTAGGCCATCTTTTGTTGCTGTTTTAGTTTACCATGACTCCAGGTAAATATGTTTTGGGCAACAACATTGGGCAACAATGTCACTTTGTATAGATTACAGAAAATCATTTTGTTTAAAATGAAAACAAAGATTCTACTTCTTGTTTCATTGAGAATTATGTTAATGCATGCCAAAAATGCAGACCAGGAAATAAACAAAATGACGACCTTTGTAGAACTCTTAGTTCAGAAAGAAATTACTTCGACAGTCCCTCAAGGAAAGATTATATTCCAGATTAGTTGCAGGTAAATAGTATACTGTTTACATACAACAACTGATGTTATCACTGGGATCTTCTTGTTCTACCTCCTCCTCCTCAGGATTACCTTATATGAATTTAATACACTTAACAACTGCATAACATATTCAACACAATTACACACTTGATGCATAAATTAAAAAAACACATACATTTCATAAATACCTAAATGTAAGAAATAACATGTTCTATTTTTGTGCTTCTTGCATTCAGTCTGATTTCATTATCACTGTCAAGAAATAATTAACTATATGTTAAAACAGCTAAATTGGCAGAAAATGATATCTTTTTGCATCCACAACTGTAATTATAAGGTAAGGATGACATACATAAATTAGGAGATAAACATACTGTGTTGGGAATCATGGGAAATCAATTTGATTTAAAACCGAATGCGTAGCATGAGGTTTTAAATACAAAATTTAGAGCTATTATAATTTTGTTATATACCGCTGATTTTCCAACACAATACGTTTATCTCCATTCTACCATAACCGTGTTATTCAGATTTTAAACAAGTACATGATGTGTTTGAAAATCAGAGGTATATAACATGATTATATACCTCTGGATGACTTTGATTAGCCAATCACAATCCAGTATTTACTGAAGTCATTGTAGAATGAACAATTACTTTATTATCAGTATTAGTGTATGTGACACCGTTCATCCTTGTATCTAATCCTTACTTAATACTCCAGCTAAATGTTGCTCATAGAAAACAACACCTGCTATACTTTGATTCAAGCAGTTATGTCCCTTTGAGCAAGGACACTATTCCCAAATGCAATACTAATTTGATATTTGAATTCTTGACTGATCGTCAGACTAAAGAAACAGAAAACATTTCTTATGCTCAAAAGAAGAAGGCAGTATCTGGTACCTATGATTCAAAGCCTGGAATGCAATTTATCTTGAAAAGGATATAAGAATGAGAGTTATTTCCCTTTGAGCAAGGTCACTATTCCCAAATCCAACAGTAATTTGTTTTTTGTACAGCTGACTGATCTTCAGACTAAAGAAAAAGAAAATGATGCTTATATTCAAAGAAGAAGGCGGTATCTGCTAACGATAGTTTAAAGCCTAAGATTGCAACCTGTTTTTACAAAACATTGAGGAATGGGAGCTATTTCCTTTGCGTAAGCACATAATTTCAAGCAGCAATAATAAACTGTGTTTTGCACTGTTATCTGATTTTCAGACATTGAGAAAATGAAAAATATTTTGCAGTAATACACATTGTTTCAATGAAGCATAAAACATACAGGTCAAACAAAATAATTAGTAAATATATTCATAGCCAAAGTGTTCATATCATGTTCAATCAACAGTACATGAACACAAATAATACATACACAAGTATGATAGCATATTACAAGGCTGAATGACATCTTTGTTGAAATGTTAATATAAAGAGAGAGGTTAATTGAAACATTAGTATCAAGGAACTTACTCATTGAGCTGTCTGAAATATTGTGAGTAGAACTTGTTGAATACAAAAGCAAATACTTGTATTCTGTAAGAAATGTTCTTTGCCATATACACATGAAAACACTTCCTATACCTACACTACTGACAATAATGTTTAACTTAGTGTATTTCTAAAGAAAAACAAATTGCACTTTGCACATTCAAATACCTGATAATTTAAACAATATGCAAAAGCTGGGAAAAATAATTCACATTAACTTAGTAATGGTAGATTCCAATTTATTTTCTAAACATTGATGGCTATGTTTCAACAATGAAATACTGTGGAATCTAAAAATAACCAATCCCAACACCATCAGAGAAAACAAAAACAGACTGAAAAAAACACACCTGACTATGCTGGATCAAATTTACCCTTCTAATTTACTTCATTCAATATCATCATATGATGTGCCTAATTCTTTAAACCAGATTCAGCACCAAAATTGTTTGAGAACACTTTGATGCAAAATATGGCTGAAGGTGATATACATAGCTAATGAGCATGGGGTTTGTTTATTCATGCCTCCATAAATGCCAAAACGTATTGAGATCAAATGAGCTATTTAGGATTTAAGAACAGCCAGAGATATTAAAAGCTACTCACATCTTGCGTCCGAGGGTGTTTCTGTCAGAGCTGACAAATAGTCTTCATGGTAGCCACGCTTATTGCCTGGCGATCTCACTGAGCCAGCCACTGGAACATTAACACATGACATGTAACATGTAACAGACTTGGACATATTCATGCAAAACTTATCAGATTAAGAATTGGTAAGAATCGTAAGTCGTGAAAGGTAAAAAATTAACTTTAACAACTCATGCTTGTTGTTAGAGGTGACTAACGGGATTGGGTGGTCAGACTCGTTGACTTGGTTGACACATGTCATTGTATTCCAATTGCACAGATAGATGCTCATGATATTAGTCACTGGATTGTCCTGTCCAGAACCTACTACACTTGGTGCCTTTGTATAAAACAACTTTAGCTCCAAGACTGACATAAGTCTAAGATGATATTAATGTTTGGGAGTGAAAACCACTTTGTGCAACAGCAGCCTGGAATCTTGACTTGTGCCAATTTGGTTTTGATTTTCATAAATTATTTGTAACTAATCTTTATCATTTGAGAATTAGGAAGCATGATGATGATTATGGAAAATGTGCACAACCTCCGAAATTGAACAGTTCTCTCATTTGCAGTTTAAGGGTAAATTCTTCTGAAAGTGTGGACTTTATTTTCATATGAACTTATCCCAAAAGGAAGAATAATGTTTTTTTCACTCAGAAAGTGTAATCCCAAATTTAATGCTTGTTACCTCTGACAACTTTCTTGTATCTTACGACAACACATCCTCAACAGATTCAGTAAGCTTCTTTGCAAGAAATAGCTGTTTCATTCCAAGAGATACATGTGCTGGTTATCACCAGATTGATAACTGTAGCTTGGTAATTGATCAATAATAAACTGTCAAGATCACAGATGATTTCGTTTATATAATTAGTTTATGGTACTGTAAATAGATGTAGTATGGTATTGTTAGAGTGTGTTATATATTGTTGGGAGTTGTTGTTAGATTATGTTCGGTAATACTATGGGAACAGGGTTATGTTCAGGGAAGCGTGACCAGGTATGGCCAGAGAGCTGGGGTGTTAATTTGTAAACAATAGAGAGGTGTTGAGTAGCTTGGGTATGGGAGGTCAATATAAATAGTGAGGAAGGGTAGTAATCTGCACAGTCAGCCAGAATCACCACTGTGTTCACCTGTATGGGTTCAACTTTTGTATGGGATTGCATCTCACGCTGGCTGGCGTAAGTTTTTATTATCATTATTACTTTTGTATTTATTGATTGAGTAGATGTAGCAAGAAATTGTTTTACTGATGTAGTATTTCTAGATATATGTGCATATTGTAACACTATATAGCCACAAAGCCATTCAAAATTTGAATGTTATCGTTCCACAAAACCTGTTCCACTTTCAAATATGTAAATCGGAGTAAAGTACATGCATAAAGTATAAGACATTGACACATGTCTTACTGAGTAACTGTAGTTACTTATATTGTATTGTAGTGTCCCGGAACTGGCCGGTTATCCTTAAAGTAAGGAGAGGGGTAGTATCTCCGCCTGTAAGGAGACAGACAAGAGTCTTCCCTGTTGTACAAGGAGCATGTATCTCCTAGTAATGTGAGATGTGGATGGCACAGCCATCAACCATTACACAGGCCCCTTAAACTCCGTGAGGGAAACCATCGCCTGGGTGTGAGGGATACCACACAAATACCATGACGTCACCAAGTGGAACCAAAGTGCACTGACATTCTGATTACATTGTAAAGAGAAAGTGTTCTCTCTGAGTGGCTAATTCCTTTATTGTTATTTAGTTCAATTGTTTAGTTTCTGATTGGGATTATATGTAATCATTATCTATATTAGTGAGGGTATTAGGATTTTAGTGTAGTTAGTAGTAGTAGTAGTAGTATTAGAACTTTAGCAATATAAGTGGTAGACAGAACTGTATATGTAGCTAGGTTAGGTAATTAGATTAGTTAGTTGTATTTGCACCTGTAGAATTAGTTTAGTATAGGTATTGGGGTTACTTATATCTTAAGGGGAGGAATAAAGTTTTGCAAAACAAACTATTCTTCTGTTGTGGTTACTTTGGTATGTGACATTTTGGTGGCAGCGGTGGGATAATTAGATTATTTGTCACTATCAAAGGGAACCCTAGTTGTGTTCTGTAGCGCATTTGATGTAGCGTTGTTGATTGTATATCGCTGCAGAATCTTTGTGTCCATAAAGAAGGGTTAGAACATACGGCACCACTTCTGCGTCCTTGAGTGTATGATTTGGAATTCAAGGGTGGAGGGTGTATTGTGGTTATTGGTCAGTTAAGGCCATTGGTTCGTCGTGAACATTTTGAACATTGGGATATATGGGAAATCACCTCCGGTTTTATTCTTGGTAGGATCCCTATTTATTCCAGACAGTTTGACTTTTTGTGTACCCTGCTTTGCCCTCATACAGACAATTATGGACATTGACAAACTTATCAAACTGGGTCAGAGTTTAGGGTATGAGAAAGATGATTTGAGAGTGTTTGTGAAAGAGCAAATGGAGTTGGAGAATGAGAAAGAAAAGGACAGGCTCGAACGGGAGGAAAGAGCTAGGGAGCGGGAGATTAAAAAGTTAGAACTGGAGGAAAGAAAGGAGAAAGAAAGGTTAGAATGGGAACGAGAGAGAGAACGATTAGAATTGGAGAAAGAAAAGTGTAAAATACAGTCAAATGAAAGAATAGAACTAGCCAAGTTAGAAAAGAGTGCGGCAGGAAATCAAGAAGGGCAGGTAGGAGAGAATAGATCGGCAGCCATTCCCAAGATGCCTAAAATGCCTCCATTTGACGACCACAATGACAATATTGATGCATATCTGCAAAGGTTTGAACGTGTAGCTACAGCGCAAGGCTGGGACCCGTCCCATTGGGCAGCTTACCTGTGTACTCTGCTGAAAGGTAAGGCTTTAGAAGTATACTCCCGGTTAAATGCCTTTGAGGCTGAAAATTACAATGCAGTTAAAACTGCATTACTTAAACGCTATGAAATGACTGAGGATGGATTCCATCAGAAATTTAGGACTGCTAAAACTGAAACAGGTGAGATTTTCACACAATTTGTAGTTAGAATTGAGAACTATTTCAACAGATGGATTGAACTAAGTGGTACACAAAAGACGTTCGAAGGTGTGAGAGATTTGCTGCTGCGTGAACAGATTTTGAATGTGACTGGAAGGGATCTGGGTATATTCTTGAGAGAGAGAAAGCCAAAAGACGCGATGGAAATGGCTAGACTAGCAGAGCAATTTATAGAAGCTAGAGGTACGAGTCATGGAAGATACAATAGACCAGTTATTCCAGGTCAAACTGACAAGCAGGTTTCCAAAGGGAAAATAGTCGAGGGTAGCGCATCAGGTAAACATGGTACTTGTTCCAAACAATTTGTTCCTATTAAGGAAAGGACATGTTACAACTGCAATCAAACTGGGCATTTGGCAGCACAGTGCAAGAAACCCAAGTTTAAAGTGGCAAGTATCCAGGTGAGTGAAGACAACACAAACATGTCTCTAATACATCCAGATAACACAAAAGTAGAGCCCTGCATACATGAAGTTCTAGATGGTGATGCAGCAACTTCAGAGGAGGTTACTAAAGCAGATGTAGCCTCAGGGAGTGTGCTTACCAAAGATCACCGCATGCCATTTTATCAGGGAAAGGTAAACGACACTCCAGTAGATGTGCTTAGAGACACGGGATGTAACGGTGTAATAGTGAGGAGGTCAATGGTAAAAGATGCATGTTTGACTTCAGAAACACAATCTTGTAAATTAGCAGATAGCAGGATCTTGACACTTCCGGTAGCATGGATTACTGTAAATACGCCCTTTTACACGGGTATGGTGAGAGCAGCATGTATGGACACACCAATCTGTGACTTAATATTAGGCAATATTCCCGGAGTTAGAGAGCCAGGAGATCCAGACTTGATGTGGGATAAGCAGGACATTAAAACAGTAGGTGCTGTAGAGACAAGGAGCCAGAGAAGAGTACGCCAAGTAGGCATGGAACCCTTGAAGACATTGGAACCTGTTGGGTTGACACTGAGTCGAGGTGAGTTCGTATCCCTACAACATCAGGATTCAAGTCTGAACAAAATAAGAAAATTAGTGGAAGAAGGTAAGATTAGGGAGACCCGACATAGTACTTCCTCTTACTTTGTGGAGAATGATATGCTGTATAGGAAGCATACTTCCAATAAAATGGACAATGGTAAACAAGTTGTACAGGCAGTAGTACCGGTTGGATTGCGCACACAGGTAATGAAAGTATGTCATGAAGCACTGATGGGTGGACATCTTGGAATCAAGAAGACTCTAGATAGGGTAATCTCACAGTTTTATTGGCCAGGAGTAATTGGTGATGTCAGAAGACATGTTCAGTCTTGTGATATTTGTCAACGTACCATGCCGAAGGGAAAGGTAAGGAAAATACCACTGGGACAAATGCCATTAATTGAAGTGCCATTTGAGAGGGTAGCTGTTGATTTGATTGGTCCATTGTATCCTGTCACAGACAAGGGTAATAGGTATATACTGACGGTGGTTGATTATGCAACACGATACCCAGAAGCAGTAGCTTTACCCAGAGTAGAGACGGAATATGTTGCCGAAGCTCTGTTCGAGATATTCAGTAGGGTTGGTATCCCCAAGGAGATATTAACAGACATGGGAGCCCAGTTCACGTCAGGCGTGATGAAGGAGGTAAGTAGACTATTGTCCATACATCAGCTTACTACTTCCCCTTATCATCCAATGTGCAATGGCCTAGTGGAGAAGTTCAATGGAACCTTGAAGACGATGCTGAAACGGATGTGTGCAGAACGACCAAATGACTGGGACAGGTATGTACCTGCTTTGTTATTTGCTTACCGAGAGGTACCTCAAGAGAGTTTGGGTTTTGCCCCATTTGAACTCTTATATGGACGCACTGTGAGAGGACCAGTACAGATTCTGAGGGAAATCTGGACAAGAGATATACCAAATCCAGAGGTAAGAACCACATATGAGTATGTGCTAGATCTTCAAAACCGTCTTGAGGAGACTATTCACGTAGCACAGCAAGAACTTCAAAAGAAAGCATGTAAATACAAAAAGTTCTTTGATGTGAAGTCCAAGCCAAGAAAAATGAAGGTTGGTGATAAAGTATTAATTCTGTTGCCCACTGATTCAAACAAACTGTTGCTGCAGTGGAAAGGGCCATATGAAATACTGGATACCTTTGGCATTGGCAATTACAGAATACAGGTTGGTAACAAGATTAAAACCTATCATGCCAATCTACTGAAAAGGTACATTGAGAGAGAGGAGGTCAAGGACACAGCTGTATGTGACGTCAGCATAGCTCAACTTGTGCATGTCAGTGCTGGTCTGGTGGATGTCAAGGCTGAAGAGGTGAGTATGTTAGACATAGCTTCACCTTCTTTAGTTTCTAAGGAAACGTATCAGGATGTAGACATTTCTGAAGATTTGACAGAGGAGCAACAAAATGAGGTGAAGGAGCTCATAAGTGAATTCAAAGATGTACTGAGTGATTTACCAGGGAAGGTAGATTGTATGGAATATAAGATCAAGCTGACATGTAATGAGCCTATACGATCCAAGCCCTATCCACTTCCTCATCATATGAGAGATGTTGTAGCTAAGGAGATACAGCTAATGTTAGACATGGGGGTGATAGAACCTTCTCAGTCACCATATGCATCCCCCATTGTACTTGTGAAGAAGCCTGACTCGACTTACAGATTTTGTACCGATTTTCGCAAACTGAATCAGGTGACCGTATTTGATGCCGAACCAATTCCATTAGCTGATTCCATCTTTGCACGGTTACGGAACTGTAAATATCTTACCAAAATTGATGTAAGCAAAGCATATTGGCAGATTCCAATGGAAGAGAGTAGCAAAGAACTGACAGCATTTATAACTCCTGATGGATTATACCAATGGAAGGTGATGCCATTTGGAGTAGTTAATGCACCTGCAGTATTTTCCCGACTGATGAGACAAGTATTGCACAACATACCAAATACAGACAACTTCATAGACGACATCATAGAAGGAACTGAGAACTGGTCACACCACATGGTAAGTCTGAGAGCAATATGTACGAGGTTAAGACAATTCCATCTTACAGCTCGACCTTCAAAGGTAAAAGTGGGATATAAACATCTGGACTTTTTAGGGCACAAGGTGGGTAGTGGTCTAATTCGACCAGAAGGGATTATATGTAATCATTATCTATATTAGTGAGGGTATTAGGATTTTAGTGTAGTTAGTAGTAGTAGTAGTAGTATTAGAACTTTAGCAATATAAGTGGTAGACAGAACTGTATATGTAGCTAGGTTAGGTAATTAGATTAGTTAGTTGTATTTGCACCTGTAGAATTAGTTTAGTATAGGTATTGGGGTTACTTATATCTTAAGGGGAGGAATAAAGTTTTGCAAAACAAACTATTCTTCTGTTGTGGTTACTTTGGTATGTGACATAAACCCCACCACAAAACTCATGTTACAATAACGGGACACAAATGTAGTACAGCCCAAACAAAGCAGACCTCAATTAATACTACAGTCAACACACACAAACAAGTTGGTTGTTTACATTGCAGTTTACAAGTCAGGAAACTGCAACAGCTGCTTCTTGAGTTAACAAACATAACCATGAGAAACATACTTTCTGAAGTTTAATTTGATATTTCCTTTTTTGTCAATATTGATTAGTGTCCTGACACCATCAGGATTGATCAGTTGCCTGATGATCGGATCAATCACTCTTGCACTAACAGTTACGCACTAGTATCAACAAGCAGTAAAAATTTCACACACACTACAAACCATTGTCAGTGATACACACATGTGCTTCAGCAATAATGAACCAGAGTTCATGGGCTTATGAACCTGTCATTCATGCCACACAACAGATAAATTTTCTATAACTAAGACTGATTTTTATCCAGATTTGTTTAAATTAGGATATACAAAAATGCCACATCAAAAGTTAATGAAATCATAAAATATCATTTGGATAATATTTACCACAAAATCAATACAATGGACTTAGAAAAGGGTTATTGAACTGCAAAGGAAGGTTAAAAATCCATACTGCAATATATTTAGAGTGTTCTTTTTTAACGAAGGTAGCACTGTAATCAGAAATAGATTGACTCCAGTTTATCTCAATATCGCTGTCAGCTGATCCATAGGTATTTGCAACAATCTGAATGAAACTCTGAAGTTTGTACAATTTAACAATCTATCATAAAATCTCTGAAAGTCGTTAAATTGTATAATTCAAACTATTCTCTGTTTTTACATAGTATGCTGATATACTGAGAAAATTCCTCCAAATAATCTCAAAATCCAACTGTATAATGCTTAAGAAATGTTTTATTTACATCATGCATCCACATGGTTGCTTGTTTCAATGCAGCAATATTCCATCTATAAGATGGTATTTTGTAAATAACTGAGCCCGGACCAAACAATCCAGTGATTGATATAATGAGCATCAATCTACATAATTATGATAGGGTGACATGTGTTAACCAAGTCAGCCAGTCTGACCACCCAAAGCCGTTAGTCATATCATAATAAGATATTACCATGTGCATTCTATTGACGTAACCTTAGGCTACAAAGAATACATGGAACAAAACAAACCTAGATCAGTCATGGACAGAAATTTTGTCCTGCTAGGTAGCTTAAACATATCGGTAGATGTTATTAGCTTGGAGACGTTTATTGACAATTTTGTCATAAACACCATTGATCACAATTTACAATGACAGTTCTGATAAAACTGATCATAAGTGACCATGCACTCATTGGGTGGGCTTGACTTATATTGACATCCCTGAGATTAGACACAAGGGTTTAGCATGAAGCTCAGGTAAGGCCATAAAATGTTATAAGGGTTAAATGATAAACTGAAATAATGTTCTGGTACACTGTGTCTGGGATTGTACCGATACAGGCTATGAATTGACTTGGGACCATGTGCACAAAGCAATTTGAACATTGCCAACAAAGATAATATAGTAATTCTTAGAATTCTAACTCTAACACAGGATTGACAATTGTCCCGAAAACTTGATTCTGAAGCTGTAAGTTAACTAAATACAAACTCCAAGCATGGTATTGTCTTTAAGGTGACTAATGGGATCAAGCATGCTGACTTGGTTGACACATGCTAATATATCACAATGCCATAGATTTATGTTCATGATGTCCATCACTGGATTGCCTGGTCCAGTCTCATTTATTTACTCATCTTAAGAGACCATGTATTCACTGGGTGGACATGACTGATATTAACATCCCCTAGATTAGTCACATGGGTTTAGCATAAAGCTCAGTTAACGCCATAAATTGTTGTAAGCATTAAATGATAAACTGTAATAAAGATCTGGAATTCTGTGTCTGGGATTGTAGTGATACAGGCTATGAATTGACTTTTGACCTTATGCAGTTTAAACATCATCACCAAAGATAATAATTCTTAGAATTGTACCTCTAACACTTGATTGCTCTTTTCTCCCTGAAACTTGCCTCTGAAGCTGTAAGTTAACTGAATACAGATTCCAAGGATCATCGGTATTGACTTGTTGACATGGTTGACATGTCATCATATCCCATTTGCGTAAATCAAAGATCATGATGTTGAACAATGGATTGTCTGGTCCAGACTTGATTATTTACAGTCTGTCACTACAGCGCTGGAATATTGCTGAGTGCAGCATTTACAAGGAACAGTCAGCCAATCTTCTTGTGGTCCTAAAATCTTATCCAAGGGACGCATACATTTTCCAAAGGTAAAGCTGAAGGTTTTCTGGAATTCCTTGGGGATGGACAGGTGGGCTTCAGCTTAGATGTGTTAGTCATGGTAAACTTTTGTATTCAGAAACCAGTTTCAGAAAAAAATAAAATAAATTTTAGAAGCATTCATGAGAATTCTCAGCAATACAACTATCAAAAGTCTGTGTTAAAGTATGGGAGGCCCAATCATCTTAGCTTTGTACCTATACATCTAGGTCCTCGAGTTATTTGGCCCTAAGACTGTTATTTCTTAGCAGTTAAGACTGTCTTGGTGTTAAGATAATGCTTTATAGAACTGTGCACTGTATTGTACTGATACAATTAACTATGAAAAACATATTTTGTTTTTCTTCTCAGGGGCAGTGGGATGGCAAAGTAGTTACAGCGTTTGCTAGTCATGACAAAAGATCTGGGTTCAATTCCCCATAAGGGTACAATGTGAGAAGCCCATTTCTGGTGTCCCATGATGTAAAAATTGTTGGTTTATTGCTAAAAGTGTCATTAAACTGTACTCATTTACTTGCTTCTTCTATACAGACAGTGAAAATATTGTTCCACTGATTTATAAAACATTCAAATATTATTACAGTCAAGTCTCGGCTAATCCGACATTGTTGGTTGCACAGCAGATGTCAGACTAAATAATTGAGACTAATTTATGTTTATTCAATTTGTTACCAACAAAAGCGTCAGATAATGCTGATTGTTGGACAAATGTTGGTTGGAGTAACGAGACTTGACTGTATATTAAGATATCATTTAACTGTGCATTGAATAATAACGTCATTGTGTTAGCCATAAAAGGCGACGATGCTTTTTGTAAGAGGCGACAAACGGGATCAGGTGGTCAGGTTCGCTGACTTGGTTGACACGTCATCTGTTCCCAGTTGTGCAGATTGATGCTCATGCTGTTGATCACTGGACTGTCTGGCCCAAACTTGATTATTTACAGACCGCCATCATATAGTGGGAATATTGCTGAATGTGGCGTGAAACTATACTCACTCTCTCAGTATTCATCACGTACTGATGAAATGGCTGCTGTGTCCTATTTAGAACTAGAAATATATTTAGCCAAACAGTTGAAAATATGTTACTATATACTGTACAGTACTATATACTACTTTAATAATTTACACTTAGTGCTGTTGGGAGCTGCTATATAGTACCGAGGAAGAATGATACATAAGTTTGAACATTACTTACAACTTGATTGGAAGTTTAAATTATTAACTCAGATTGTTAGTGGCTGCACCCTCAAAGGGGGCTTAACGTATTGTAAAATCATTGTCCTCTTGAGAAGGTACGTAAGTTCCAAAACATTTAAAGTAAATTTAAACTTTTCAGGATTTTTAAACGTAGTATTCTTGTTGTTTTAATTTTGGCTGACATTTCCCACAATCCCCAGCAGTTGAAACTACGGTGTAAATCCAGCTAGGGTCCATGTTGGTAGTAAAGTTACTGTAAGTCCCTATGGTCCCTAGTATGGTGATCTACCTTCTGTTGTTGGTAATCTACAGCTGGTTTTTATATTGTATTGTCCATATAGTGATATCAGTTTTAACTTTAAAAACTAGTTTTAATTCTAATTGTGATATTCTAGTAGTTTTACTGTCCTTTGTCGATAGGTTTTCATAATATACATATATTCCATTTCAGTGTTAAATGTTCTCGTCATGATATGGCTGAAATATTGCCGATGTGACGTTAAATGCTGACTCACTCACTCACAAACTGATGGTCTATCTTAATGAGAGAAAGAAAATTGTTAATGTAACTGGGAGCTTTGAAAAAATTAACACAGAGTCTTAAGGGTCAGGGGTCAGGGGTCAGGGGTCAGGGGTTAGAGATTGTGTTGGGGTCAGGTCACGGGTTGGGTCACACACACATGCATGCCCAGTCTACCAGACTATCACTCGTTTGACAAAATCATGTAATAGGAGATATTCAGAGCTGGTTGTAATAGATTGCAATCAATCCGTCAAGCAGCTAACGGCGCTAATGTTATCAGAATATCAATGTCACTTCACGTTTTGTACATATCAGTGCTATTGACAGCAAGTAGAGGCAGGGTGGTTATTGAATTGTTTTATGACTGACTATGAAGGAACTCGATTGATCTGTAGGTGTTGAACGTTTCTGTTTTAACAATGTCAATGTGATTGAGAATACTCGAAAAATATCAATAACCTAGCACCTGTCGAAATCATGCTCCATTGGTCTTATCATATACTTAACACATATCTACTGGTACTGTGTATTACTGCCTATTGGTTGAAGCTTTAAGAAAAACTGTTTGAGCTTGGGTTAGAACAAAACACAAAACCAACACTTTTGAAAGGACAGGGTCATTGAGAACACTTCAAAAATATCCAAAAACACTGTTTTGGTTGGAGTTATGTTCTACTGGTTTTATTTAACAATCTATATACTTAATACTGATCTACTATATATATCTGGCCTATAATTTTAAGAAAAAGATATTTATGAAAGAGAAAGGGTTCAGACAATACACAAAAATAACATTTTAAAAAAGTAGTTTGTAAGGATATCGGGCTACATGAGAACTGATAGAAATCTGTGAGTTAATATTTTAAATCTTTGCCTTTATATGGAATGTTATCAATGTTACATATAAATTGGAAGAAATATCATTATGGAGATTTAATAAAACTAATAATCCATATTCAGTTATGACTTCTGAAACTGCGTCATTGTATTACACTCAAACAGTATACAGCAATACTGCACACTTGTAATTTCCACACATCTGCTACGAGCTCAACACACAAAAACACACCCAGTTACTCAGTCTTTTGGCACCAAAGACTAAATGAAATAAAAATCAAAGCAAAATGTGTCACTTACTGCTTTTTTGTACATCTGCAATGAAAAACTAGACTGGTAAATCTAATGTCAATTAAATGCCACAAACAAAAACAAACTATACTGTTTTATTAATTTCTTCATGTTTGACTGTTGCATACATGGCCAATCGCAGAAGTCACAAAGGCACAATTTATGATTGCGTTTTGTTCAATTATGTCCAAGATGTAAGATGATTAAGTCAAAGAATTATGTTGGATAACATCAAAGATGTATCTTGCATTGTGTCAAAAATGTGGAAGAAAGTGGAGAGAGAAATCAAGATGCCAGCATCACAAAAATGCCTGACAAGTGCTTCCTGCAAAAAGATATTGATCAGTCTTAGGTTCATCATGAAAACAAACATTTCATATTTGGTCCATGATACCTCTATGGCCTAAGGATTTCTTTGTCAATAACAAATTGAAACTCTCCATGAAACGGCAAATTTTACCATGGTATGCCGACTGTATTGAACAAGAAGTATCATCTGAGACATGTTCTGACTTACAGTGTGTTTGCTGTGAAAATATGCCATGTTCTGACTTACAGTGTGTTTGCTGTGAAAATATGCCATGTTCTGACTTACAGTGTGTTTGCTGTGAAAATATGCCATGTTCTGACTTACAGTGTGTTTGCTGTGAAAATATGCCATGTTCTGACTTACAGTGTGTTTGCTGTGAAAATATGCCAATGAATTTCACTTCAAACAAAACAGTAAACAAAACAAAGTGGAATTAAGAGTGCGAATCATCATGATTTTACCTTGCAAATTGCGCATTTAAATCTCAGAATTTTATTCAACTCAGGATAAAAACTGTATAACAAATGATCATAGATTCAAACTGCTATTATTGGTTTGCATTACAAGGGGGTATGTACATTAAATGAAACACTGAGAATGAGTAGCATTGGTCTAACTTAACGCACAGCAAGTACTGCACATGCATTTGTTTCACTGTTCCATCTACTGCACTTACACCCTCGTATTACAAACTAGTAGCAGCGATTTCGTTTGTTAAACAATTTTTATCCTAATTTGAATAAAATTCTGAGAAAATTTTTTTTTAAAATCAGTAGGACATTTTGGATGACAGCCAGATAGTGTCTCAAAAAATACACCAATCTGAAACTCTAGGGCTAATAATGAAAGATTCCCAATTGAAAAACCTCCTGCTTTGTACATGTCACTGCCTCAGAAATATCAATGAAACCAAATACCCAGTAAACACTGACCAAACATAAAATATAGCCGTTGAGTCAACAAATGAATAATTTTGGTTTTAGACCATAGGTGTAGACACAAACAAAGACCAACAATGTTATTTAGAACCATTTGCCCTGAGAATGCGAGAAAATGGAATCAATGGGCAGGTAATCTGTTCCTAAACAAACTGTCTATCAGGAACATTTCTAGGCAATAACACCCATAACAAGGACCCATTACACATACACAGGCTTTGTAAGAAGGACAGGTTTCCAAATCCTTAATAAACATTAAGACTGTGCCACAGGCTTTAAAACATTTCAGCAATACTACAGATAAGCCCAACGATGTTGTCAAGTAAGACCCATTATCAACAAGTCAAAACAAGCATGAAATGAGCTGCAAGTCTTACTCCTCCAGGAGAGTACACGTTTCTACCCTGACCACGAGGGGCGTCCTTTACAATGTGAAACTAATGTCAACATCGCAAGAGAGTCAAGTTTAACTGTGAGAGATTTAGTGCGCCGCCTCGAGTAGTTTTTGAACAATACGACCATTATTCCTCCGTCAGGGAATTCTGGACCTATTCAGAAGTGATATATATCTGTTTGATGTGACGTATTGTGTATTAGTATTTACTTCTGTTGGAATTTGTTACATTTTTATCCAGGGATTAGGTGTGTAATTAAATGCTGGAATTTGGTTACAGTTATTGGGTTAACCATGGCATACAGGTATATCGTTGCTAGTCTTTTGCTGTTTAATGGAAGGGGTATAGAGTTAAGCTGTTATATAACAATACGAAAGAATTTAGATTGAGGAACGATATGGATGAATTCAATTCTGTTATTTGATCCAGGGTGTAAGCGTGGAGCTTATATTGAATGGTAATAAATTGGAAATTGCTTTGCTGGCACAATTTGACACAGAGTATAAATTGTTATTTGGTGCTGATAAGAGACAGAAAATTTAGTCATTGAAAATGGAATTAGTTTTTGTGAAGCAATCTTTGATTGGGATATGGTCATTATGTCTATCACTGATCAATGACTTAAATGAAAATATACTGTGCTAACAATGTTGGACATATACAATTTAAGACTGTCAAAAAGAAGTGTTAACTTACATTCCATGAAATTACAAGAAATAATAGACAAAGCAGGCCATCATGTAATAACATCTATATCAGGAGTATGTAAAATCAATCTTAAGTAATGATGACACCAAGTGATCATGAAAAGGTGAGTGTATCCTGTCCCCTGATAACACCCATCAAAAACACCTGCAGAGGCAAGTCAATCACTCAATTGTACATGGGTACAATGTGTGAAGCATATTTCTGGTGTCCAATGTCCCCAGCTGTGACATAGCTGGAATACTGCTGAAAGCAGTATAAAACCTAACTAACACACTAGCTTGTTAATTTTTGAGACAAATATGAAAATCAAAGCCAAACAGACAGTGAATGTTGCTGTCTCTAATAACAACTTGCCAAAATGGTCCCATATTTCACTGACAAACAGCCAAAATCACATAACAAACCTATTCTTCATTGGTGAAAGTGTCCATGAAAAGACAACAATTATGGCAGAGATTGGAGATTAGATATATGCTTAACCTGTCACTTTATATTCCAATAATTAATAAAATATCTCTGATCATTTGATCATATACTATTATTTTCATATTATAACAAACACTACATTATATACACAGCTTCAATATGCTCCTGCTGAACTATACAGAAAGTATTTACCATGACAGAAGCACAACATTATATGCGGGATTATTGACATTGTGCCCTTATGAGTCACTTCTAACAAATCTCTGCTACGGTTCAATACCTGTTGACTTCCCTAAGCCGAGGTCTTAACCTTCAGCTATTTTCTGTGTTCATACTGGTAACCAAAACAGTTTCCCTTACAGATATCTCAAAGGGAAAAATACCTCTACGAGGATTGGGAAAGGCAGGGACCATGGGCCATTTTGCACATTAGAATAAAAAAATGGTTCATTAAAATCTGAAGTTTACTATTGACACAAGAACAGTGGCCAATTGTAAATTCAGAAAATAGCTAATAATCTTGAAATAGTCCATTGTCAAAGTTCTCTATCCCAATCCCTGCCTCTACAATGCAAGTCCTCTCAATTCCAAGTAAATGCTACTGTTTAGACAACTACATGTACTTAATGACACAAACATAAACAGGACGTGATAATTCCAAACCTTCTGCTTTTAAGAATGCTCAAGTGACAGTAAAAATCTATAGAATATTTCTGGTTTTCATCCTAAATCTAGCTATTTCACATAAAATACGGGAGGAAAGTGAGATACAGGTTAGGTTGTTTAGACCGAAAGTGTCTACCCCTGTAGTAGACACTGAAAATTTGGCCCATCCTCTCAGTCCTAAGATGGGTTTATTGGTAACTTCGTACCTGTGGAATAGAGTAAGGCTTATTGAAAGGCTTGGATTGGGTAAGGATTTGGGAAAGGCAGGGGCCATGGGCCATTTTGCACATTAAAATACATAATGCTCCATTAGATTTTTGTACATGAATGCTAGGCAGTACATGTCAGTCTGAAGCTTGAGTCTAGCAAAATTCTAATCAGACAGATATTACATGTATTCTACATTTTGACAATGAAATCCACAAACAATTATGCCCTAACCAAGTTAGTTAAGTAGACACAGAATCACTCACTCACTCACTAACGTAACGCAACTTTGAAAGCAAACATACAGGCATAAAAGCAACAACATGTTATAACTGTTTTAAGAAAGATCATATTCAAAGAAAATTTATTCAAGATATGGAGACAATATGTTGGTGATTATTTACTATTGTAACTATAAATCCCAGATAAGAATGTGTATCAATATCATTACTGAACTTATAAACCACCAACGCATACTTTTTATATCAGCAGTATCACATCAGATCTAACAGCCTGTGATATAAACTACCATTTCATTCCACTCCGATAACACCATTATCCCATTACTGCCCCAAAGCTTGTGTTACAACCTTGGTATCCTGTTGATCAATGAAATGTACAACATTTCTCACATGTAATTTATCACGCTGATTTCATAGATATTGAAATTGACGACACCCTGTCCACAACCCACCAAATATATAACCATGAAAAAGCACTTAAGACACAATAATGGAATAAGCTTTTATTTATCTGTCATTTTTTCTATGAAGAATACTTAGTCCATTTCAATAACATTAGTCGTAAATTTCAGTCACTTTTTGTATTGACAACCTTTCAGTGTCATGATATGAACACCATAGTGATAATGACTTATGATTTATGCTATCACAAATATACTCATATCGTCAGTGTGCAATCCATTTCTTTACTGCAATAAGTACACTTTAGACAAAAAACATTACCCCTACACGATAACCCCATCATCTGCCTACTTTCAATTGAATTACTATGAGATTTTTCATTTTTTGGTAATCCTAAAATAAATTTTGTTATCCATATACTGACAATCAACAGATTATATTACACTGTGTGACTTATCTGTTTACCATCTGAAAGAAAACTACACTATACACTTATCCCAGCAGTCACCTAGATCAGGTTGCTGGTATGTTGTTGAAATAAATCCAAAGCAATGTTATATTTAACTCACTTACATAGTATGCAATACACAGGCACCTTGTTATATTTTCTGTAATAATATATGTAATAATGAAGTTTATATATTAATGATTAAATTTTTTAGTGCAATCCTGTGGAGTTTTAATGTTTACAAATTCTGAAATCAAAACTAAAAAACTCAGAGAATTCTAGTCTACTGCAGGCTGGTGAGTATAAAAGAATATTCAACTTTAAGGGCAACAGCTTTGAAACATAGGTAAATGTATTTGTTAAGTAGTTGTTATCCAAAAAGTTGTATGTTTTCTTTATTTATTCTAACCAGTTCTTAATTCGGTCTGATATTCAGTGAAGTGATATTGCTAGAATATTGCTAAAAGTGGCTGACTCTTTATTTAGGCCAACAAATCTAGGTGAGTGAGTGAGCGTAGTTTTACGCCGATTTTAGCGATATTCCAGCAATATCATAGCACAGAGCACCAGAAATAGGCATCACACACTGTACCCATGTGGGAATTGAACCCAGGTCTTCGGTGGGACTAGTGAACACTTTAACCATATGGCTATCCTACCACTCCTACAAAGTCTGATGTATGTTAAAATATTACTGCAATAATACAGTATGAATGGTAACAGTGACAGAACAGTTGGGAATGATCTCCCTTGAACCACACATAACATAAACTGATATGTTATATTTCGTGAATCTACTCAATCCAATCTTCCACATGACTACAAGTCAGCAGAATGATATTCCTCAAGCATAAAGCAGTCTATCTTCAGATGATGTTATCCAACACACTACTGAGTAAACATTTCTACTGTAATCTAGAAATCGCTGCCGGCAGATGACAGACATTTTATAGCTTTACTCTGTTCGTGAAAGATACTGCTGAAATAACTACAGAGCTAGCCCTCAGTATTTCTTGTCCAAGTCTATCTCAATATCTAATGGCAGGTATTCAAGGCAATTCTATGGCCATGCAAACTTGTTAGCCTTCTCCATTTGTGACAAAGCAAGATGTTACTGGAGATTTAAATGCTTTTATTCCTTGAGGCACATAAATGTTCCTACTTTGTGGTCATAGAGGGGTCAAGAGTCCAAGTGGACGGATACTTTGTTTGTTAAATAACAAATGTCAGGCACATGAGAGATATAAACCTCCTCGATTTCAAGTCATTAGTACCCAATTAGGGGACCATACAATAGCTGTTGATTTAATATAGAAAACTGGACGTAAGACTGTATATCTATTGTTACTATGTAGCATTAGTGTGTGTGTGTGTGTGTGTGTGTGTGTGTGTGTGTGTGTGTGTGTGTGTGTATGTGTGTGTGTGTGTGTGTGTGTGTGAGTGAGTGAGTGAGTGAGAGAGAGAGAGAGACAGATAGAAGAAAGTGTTAGTGAATGATCGGGTCAGTGATCGAATAAGAGTAAGAGGATTTAATTTTATGCCACTTTTGCCCTATTTGATCAGTATGTGTGTCCATGTCTATACGTGTGTTCATGTACATGTGTGCAAGTTACATGTGTAAGAGAGCATAGATGTTTGTTGAATTTTCTTAAAGTTCAATAATAATAACAGTAAGTTTCTTACAATAATGTAACATTGAGTAATGATAATTATAAATACACATCAAGCTCATGAAAGTTATAATGAAAATGTTGCAGAACAGAACAGAACTAGCCAACTACAGTAACACCACACAAAATTATACTCCCCTTTGAACAATTTTCAGTAAAATAAAATAAACAATATAAACAACATCCAAACAATTATGATTACCTTTAACCAACTGTACTGTTTGATCTGTAAACAACATTAGCATCAAACATACAGATACTCTTTGTAGCAAGTCAGTTATGATACAGTTATAATATGATATAAGTGCCAAATCACTGTGTAATGAATCACATACATCTTGTACCTGGAGTAAGTTGACATCAGTAGTTGCACCTGACTCAACCGGGTTGCACACATAGCAGAGCCTTTTCACTGCTGATGGTTGCATTGTAATAATCTGTGTTGTCAATAATGTAAAATTTTCAGTTACCTGACAAGAATTTAGAGTCTATTGAATCAATTATATTGTGTATACTGTCTGTATGTTTCCCTGCTTTCTTGTCATTATCAATGACTGTAATTCCAGATTAATTGGAAGAGTTCACACTCTACGAAAAATATTTGTTTTGTTATAACATTCTGAATAATTATATGGAACACTCACTATAAATACAGTATTCAAAGACTGACATTGCGTAGAATTTTCAGTCTTAGTATGACAGACCCGTGAAGGTCCCGGGGTAGAATAGGCCTTCAGCAACCCATGCTTGCCACAAAAGGCAACTCAGCTTGTCGTAAGAGGTGACTAACGAGATAGGGTGGTCATGCTCGCTGACTTGGTTCACACATGTCATTGGTTCCCAATTACGCAGATCAATGCTTATGTTGTTGATCACTGGATTGTTTGGTCCAGACTCGATTATTTACAGACCGCCGCCATATATCTGGAATATTGCTGAGTGCGGCATAAAACTAAACTCACTCACTCACTCACTTAGTACGACAGCCACAAAGTTAACATCTTCACATACACATGGTGCATGTAGTCCTAAAACATTTGGTTGAATTTCTGTAGCGCATCTGTTCACACAATTGTGTGCTCTGTGTGCTGATCAGACAAGGTGATTGTTATAGAAATGTTTTTTGAAAGAGATAATTCTTTAGATTATTTTTGAAAACAGGCACAGTTTCAGACGTTTTGATGCATGCAAGCAGCTCATTCCATAAGGCTGAGGCAAAGGATTTTTTCACCAAATGTGACCATCTTATACTTAGGAACAGTACAGAGATGCTTGTGCCGAGATCAAAGAGCTCTAGATGGAGAATATGGTGCAGCAGTTCTTGCAAATAAGATGGAGCCAGACCATGGAAGCACTTGTTGGTGGCTGCACTTGTGCGGAGTTATATGTTTTTAATTAGACCTATAAACAGATTTGGTAAATCGCAAACAGAATCCAAACAATAAACTACACTGGCCAAAGAAATTCGCTTGCATGCAGTCAAGAAATAAAAACTATTGGCTTCACTGAGTTCAATGCAAATTTATTTGATGTTTTAGATATAGAGGCAGCGTTTGAAATATCTGCCTGCTTGGCCACCCGGGATGAATTATTTTCAACATGGGTGTGCAGACTGTCAAACTCACTTGCTCGATGGTCTGTTTAAGACTTAGACACGTATATGAAAGTTTTGGTCAGGGCTGGCAAGTTTTACATCTAACCAGTCCGGTGGTCAGTCTGAAAGTTTTTGGATTTTCATACTCTGATAGAAGTTAAGCATCAATTCAGGAAATGCCATTTGGGTTTGGAACTGTTTACCTATCACACTTATATACAGCTGACAACTTATTAACAATGAAGAAAATATTTATCTGTCCCTTTAGTTACAACATATACATTATAAGTTACAACAGCAGGTCATAAACGTTTACAGTTTTGATAAATCCACAGTCATGGTCTATAGTGCCAACAGACCAAAGATCAAGAATGAATCATGGATTTGCACCCATGAAGTTCTTCACACCCAACTGGTACTGCACAGCAACTTCACCTCTGTGCCCCAAATAATGCAAAACATACATGACAGGGCCTAGATTTTTTAAGCTCTCTTAACGGTAAGAAAGTCATAAGTGCCATAGCACAGCTTATTGAAAGGTAAAAGCTCTGAAAGCTGGATTCAGACCCATGATAAGAACATACCCGCACAACTAAGGGAAGCAACTCTGCCCAACAAATTTTTAACACCTTGGGTGATACCTCCATCTAAACCCACAAATAAAGAACAACAAAGAATAAAGCACAAAACCAACCTGACAATCGTGAAGATTCAGTATGAAGCGTATTTTTCCCCCGATCTGTCCGGCTCATTCCTGGTTTCTTGGACTGTCCAGACTGCTTGCTGTCACTACGTCGAGTTGTCGCCACACCTGTAGTCCGATTCGAGTCCTCATCCTCAACTATTTCTGGCAATCCTGACTTAGGCACTTTCTTCTTTAACTTGTCTTGTTTATCAGTTCGAGTCGACCTCCCATCCTCGTCAATACCTTGTTTATCATCATCACTTTGGATTTCTGTAACTTTTCGATTGTACATCTCCCGTGCTACCACTGTCTGCCATTCCCGAGGAACATGAATCACATCTGCTGTGAGATCCTTATAATTGAGCATTAACTGGTATTCCAAGCTCTTTGGAATATATTCTCCCAGATTTTCATAATTGTATATAATTCTACCCAACTGGTAGAGAATAGTTAAGGCAGACCTCCTTGCCTCTTCAAAGAGATATCTCTGTGAGTCTTCATCATTGGACAGAGTGGTGTCCAAATGGTTTTTGACGTGCTGAAATGCTTGGTTAATCTCTGGCATAAGACTTTTCTTCCCAAGTCCATCTCCGAACAAATCTTCTTCCTGTTTTTGCTTCTCCTTGCTGGCCAAGTAGGCGGCGACACGAGGATTCAGATGGGCAAATTTTAAACTGTCTGGTAATTCCTCTGGAAGTTTCCTGAATCGTTTTGTTGGATAATGGAACCCAGCTTGTTGGAAAAAGAAAGGCTCCTCCATGTTGAAAATAATCACAGTCCTGTGTTAGATAGGTATCTTTATGACATCATCACATCCTCTGCCCATCAGCACCTCCTGAAAAAACAAACAAATATTCACCAGTAACCCATCACCCCCTTGTAATAAAAAGCATCAGAAATGGCCAGAACCGCTAAGGGTCTATGTGTTGCTGCCAACATGAGCTGAGACGGTTACAGTGTGATTACAGAATATTGATCAGTATTGTTTACATTGTATCAACCTGACCCGATGACTGGTGGATGAATATTCACAATGCCTGATGAATATGCATGAGTCATATACATTATGTTGGCAACTAGCAGGATTACAGAGGAGGTTACACCCACAGCTAATGAACATACCACTCATTCCTTGTCCTGGTGCACTGTACTGGAGATTAGTGTAATAGGATTTCATTGACTGAATCTACATGCCCTGAATAAGACTGAGGAACAAAATATTTTGAAATTAAAATAAATTCTATTATGAAATCAGTACCAGAAAGATTTAGCAAACACTCACTGGAATCATGCAAAAATATGCATTTGGATTGCTGTATGCTATTAACTAATCTTCAAGCACCAAGTAGAGTCAAAATAATCTTTTCTACTCTTGTCCACATACTGAACTCTGTGCCAAATGATTAGAGATGTTTGGCTCTTTTTGAAATATAATACGATCAAATGAAAACAACAGAATTCAAGATTAATTGAGATCAGTTTTACGTCTAGCTTCATGAACCCAACGGTTGTAGTTTTTTCACAAGACTGAGAAAAAATATTACTTTTCAACACTCAAAAATTAAAATCCTAATGCTGTTATTGGTCGAAAATGTAAACTTACAAGAAATTTTATTAGATTGTATTTTGCCCCATATTACACTTCATAAATGGCCAAAAGTAAAATACTTTTAGCGTTCAGAAGGAATATTACTCATCCGAGCTTGTCTTAAGATGCAACTAAGAGGATCAGTTAGTCAGACTCACTGACTTGGTTGATACATGTCATCATATCCGTAGTTTGATGCTCATACTGTTAACCACTGGATAAGCAAAGTTGATGTTAATGTATGCTACCTATGACTATCATACTGCAAAGAGAGCCTAAACAATCTAGGTCCTGTTCTAATCCATATCTTCACACTTTAAATACATGTTATGATTAATGTAAGATACCTCCGTAATTTGACAGTAAGCCCTCTCTGTGCCAGATAATTATCATGTTACTAGCTCAAGCCTGTAAATACAACAATACCACTGTCAGCATGTCAGTCAGGCCTTACTCATGAGTCAGGTGTGATGACTGATATCTTCATCCTCTTGTATACTCGGATCTGTTATTACAACTACAACTCAACTGGCCAGAGAGCACACTTACCCTTAATTATTGGAAAATGACCCGTATTGGAATTATGCTTAGATTTATGAAGGAAAAATCTATGAATGATAAGTTCTTGAGGTAGGCCGCCTTTAGAAGCATTTTATTTCAGTTTAATCGCTGCAAGTCAGCTTAATAACAACGAAGGGAAAGGTGGAGTTTGTTGAGTTTGCAGACTTTAGTAAAACTCATAGAACTGGAGAAAGACGTCTTTCTCCATTTCTATGTAAAACTCAAGTTTAGGGGAGGTCATGATGTTGTGTGATAATGTGATGATGATTGAATGATTATTGCAGTTATATAGCACTGTCTACGGTGAGGGCATCAGTGTTGATTGTTTTTGTTGTTATGTGGAGTTCTGGGAGTGTTTGTGTCTGTATGTGTGTGTGCATGTATTGAGTGTTGGGTTATCCTGCCACACGTATCGCTTCTATTTCACCTTGTTTGTGTTGTGTGGTGTTTGTGTTCACATGTGTCTATTTCGAGTATCCGGGTTCCGTGGTGAGTGTTCATGTGTGTGGGTTGTGTAGTGTGTGTGCATGTACTTGTGTGTGCATGCCTGCATGTATTTTGTGTAGTGAGTACATGTGTGCGTATCTGCATGTGTACACGTGTGTGTGGGTGCGTGTGTGTAGACAGCTGTTAATAACTACAATACATAAAGTGTTTTGATTTGATCTTGCCTAAAATCAAACCAACAACATTTTCACTCTTTCATTTCACTCCGTATCAGGTGATGTTAAAATTTATATCTCATTCTTCATTGTGCCGAAGGTGACTGATGCATGGAGTTATGATAATCATGATTATTCAGTGTCCTAAATTTCCACTCTTATTAGATTTGCTGCACAACATAACTATTGTTTCTGTTTGGAGGCAATGTCACAATTTTTATCAGCAATATCACCAGCTTCCCATATTACCTTCAAAGTCTTTCACATATGAGTACAATGTGGCTTTGTCTCAAGACATAGCTGTAATACTTGAAGGGTCACGGATACATTATAACAGAACATAGTCAAAGCAAAGTGGGCCATTGAGGATGCAGGAACTTTGGTATCTATGAAAGTTTATTTAAAGTTCTACTAAGAGATCAAGAAACAAATAGTTCAAATTCTGATCAGGTGAAGAAAATATGTAGAATAATGTTCAGTTGAAAATACACACTGTACATTGATATGTTAAAAAATACATTTGTGTTTTGTTATAAGGTAAATAGCTGTGTGGCAGATAAATGCGGATTACCATTGCAAATTTATCAGAAAGAATACTGTGTAACTGTCGGGACAATTTGTCAAAATTCAACTTTTCAGTAAGATAATCACAATATTTTTACAGAAAAGGAATTAATGTGCATGTAAATATTGCATTCAGGGCATTACAAAGTTATAAGTAATTTTCTCAAAATATGTGAATGATGATTTTCATATTTCCAGTACCTAGTCTTAAATTGTAGGCTTTAGGTTGTTACTTGTGTTTGTGAGGGGTGTCCGATGTGGGACTCCTGCTAAAGTTATCAGCGTTCACTGTGGTTTGTCACTGGACATTTTCAATCTCAGGTCGTAAATATAATTAAAACACATCGACATTATCTTACCCGTCATGAATAGGATGACAGTGGCGTAATACCCATCCATTAACTAGTTTCTATCCATGCGGTGCGAGAACCTGCTCCGTAGGCCGCCATCTTGTTTGCTTGTTGACAACGCCATTGAGGGTTGCCCTGTCACCTAGCAACAGGACGCCACGGGTTGAAGTGCTCGTTCGGCTCTAATCTCAGCGACACTTTACAATCAGAAGGGTCTCGGAAGTATCACCAATACATTTAAATCTCGGCATCGAGACGTAATCTTGTCGGTATCCACTATCAATTATTTGCCACTGTGAAATCTGTTTGAGATAGTGAATTACTTATACTACGAAAGATCATAGAGACCCGACAATGACGATTTGGGATAAGTCCGTCAAGTAGCAGAAGAACATTTCTCCACTGTGAGTGAGCCAAAGCTCTTAAAAATCTTATCGATAAGTTGTTTTGAAATAGATATAGTAAACACGTGTTAGATTATCTAGGTATATCTTACAAGGCATCGATAAGGCGTCTAGTTATTACTATATTGGAACATTGATTTTCGGATAGACTAACGATTGACTCTGAAATGAACACATTTTACAGTAATTGCATGTAAAATATACTTATTTTCTTTTTTTATACGTTTCTTCATTTTCAAACTGAGGTAGGCTAATCTAGACTGGCACACATTCTAGACTTGGATGGGTTGTATTATGTACATTTGTTTCAGGTTCTGTTTGAGTGACTACTGTTTACACAGACTGGTCATAATATTGTATTCATTAGAATGAGTGTATGAATTTAGTTTTACACCGCGCTCAGCAATATTCTAGCTATATGGCGGCGGTCTGTAAATAATCGAGTTCGGACCAGACAATCCAGTGACCAACAGCACGAGCATCGGTCTGCATGGGCAATTGGTAACAGATAGCACGTGTCAACCATGTCAGCGAAACCGATCCCCAGATCCCGTTAGTCGTCTCCTGAGACATCGTGAAATTCCCTAATGTGTCCACAAGCAAAGTTCATACAGCATAATTGTTGACATTATTCAGCCAATATTTATAACCGATATTTAAATCGTTAAACTGACCATACATAGCCCACAGTGTACTGTTCTTGCTGCATAATAGCTTCGACAAATAACGTAACATGTGAATATATACTTGATATGTGAAGGGTACCTCTCTCACGTTCACCATACGCGGGAACTGTTGAAGATTTGGCGTTGATTTGCAGACTTTTAACTGAATTCAGTACATTTTGTGATTCCCCAAATTTTAAATTCATATCATGGTTGAAGTTACAAAACAATCAAACAGTTCACACAAGATTTTCAGTAAAAAATCATAATTACCCATGCTGCATGCACATTTAAGAACAACATTAATGGCTCTAGACCTTTGTCCTCTCGATTATTATATGTTTGTATACGTATACAGAACGTGTGTGTGTTAACACAAATACCTAGCAAGTATTCGCAAATGCATATTATTTAGATAAAAATGAAAAGAATCGGGATTTTTTTAAAGCTCCTTTACCTGGGAACTGTTCTATAGATTCAACATTAAAAATCATGAAAATGTTTTCTCGAGTGATTATATGTGAACGTGAATGATAAAGTTGACATTTTAATGCAAAACACAAACTATTATTAGAGCCCTGACTGACGTCTTTAGACAATGACTACGATGAGTATTTAGAGCATCAAAGTTTCTGCATTTGAAAAGGGACATCACTCTTAACACCCAAGAATTAAATCCAATTTCAAGCTGGGAGTCGTCTAAAAACCATTTCTCCTTCCCTCTGAACTTCCTTCCTTTACGCAAAATCATACTTTTAGTTTTATTTACAATAACTTTTTAACCCCTGTCCGAACAATGTTTTATAGCGTGTTTGGAGACAGCTGCAAAACTCTCGGGGTTTCACATACGTGAGCACCTTGTGGTCCAGAAATAGCACTACGATAAGGCTGTTATTAGTTAGTCCCGCAACAATCCCGAGTCACTATTTTCCTGCAATGCCATCTACATCATCAAGAAATAGGGAGAAGAGAATCGGTGACATTGCATCCCCTTGTTCAATACCAAGAAAGCAGAGAATGAAGTCAGATATCTGACCATTGCGTTGCAAGCATGAATTCACAGTATCATACATACAATACCTTTTCAAAGTCTACCTCTGATGTCAAAGTAATATAACTTGAAGAATAAACTGTCACGACTACCAAAGTTTGGCTAGGTCGACAAAACAGAGATATAACTCCTTTCTGTCAAGGCCTTCTTTTCGTTTTATCACAACACCCAGGTCATCGAACACAGCTCTACTGTTCATATTGGTGTGGGTTTCCGAATTACCTTTTACGGGCGATTCATTTGACCACGATTCGTTTTGCTAAAGTATACTCTGAAATCACCTATACTTCTCCTTTTGCTTCCTCCAGTTTTCGGGGATGTCTCCAAACTCTCTTTTTTGTTTTCAGATTCTATAGTTTCTTACTTTTAAGTTAAACAATCGCTTCTTGAAACGGAGGCTAGTTCAACCTGCCTGAACAACATGTTCAACAAACATATCTTGCCCTTTTATCCATGTACTCTGGTGTCATGAAACACAAATGCTGACCTTATTTTGTCATAGTACGTGGCAGATCGGTGATGACATGACATGGTCAGGGTTGGCTTGGGTGCCGTCGGCTATGGCGGATTTGTGTTCTTTAATTCGTGGTGGGAGAGGGCGGGACGTTTCAGATCAGATACCAATGAAGAGAGGCTTACATAGGCGAAACGTCCAGCCCTCTCCCACTACGAATTAAAAAATACACAAAACGTCAGTCTAGAAAAAAGATACCAATGCCTTTCAAAGAAGTAGGTGTAAATCTAAGTAAACCCAAAGGGGAATCCATGTTCCATACCAGGAATAAACAAATGCATGATGACATACTTCAAGATTTTATTTAGAATATACAAAATACTCGAAATAAACAACGTTACATAATTAATACAAAGTTATATAATCAATCCAAATATCACAGACAGTGGTACATATTTTTGCATATTTTATCAGTATCGTATATCTATTTCTCTTTGGTACATTAACCTATCTGGTAGAGATATTAGATGGGGATGTACGAAATACTTGAAATGAACAATGTTACAGAACTTAATACAAAGTGATGTAAATATATTTTATACTATGTTATAAATCTTCATATCGCTGATAATGGATGTGGACATTTTTGGAAATCTTTCTACATAATGCATAGTTAGTTTCTTGATGAGCAATCCTCACTACCTGGCCTGTCATCACCGATCTATGAAAAATATGTTTATAAATATGGTATAAATGTTATATATCTATTTAGTACAAACAGTGCATGTACATATGTTGCTTTTGAGACATATTTTTTATTTTACATTATGCTCACACCCTGACTTGTCTCACACAATGGCCTGTCTTCATGCCCGCCATATCCCCGACGTCAGCCCACCCTAGCCCCACCCACACCCAAGTTCATCTATTTCTTGGATGACTTCTTCTTCTTCTCCGCCCGCTCTTCCTCCAGCTTCTTTAGTTTCTCCTCCCTCATCTGGAGCTGATGTTCCGCCCTCATTTTCTTCAAGAACAGGCGGCGTTTCTTCTCGTCTTTCACAGCTTTGTGCTTTATTTCTCTGTCCAGCTGTTTCCTCTGAACTTGATCAACCAGTCTGCAACAGTTGATTGTAAATGGAACATGCCAGTCAAATCGAAGGAAGGCAAACTAAATCGGTATCGGCCATAATGAAACTATAGTGTGCAACGTTAGGCTACAAGTCGACATGGATCACGATATTGAACAAGACAATCCCAAAACTGTACATCTGAGGTATTGACATACTTGTTAAGTCTGAAAGCGTCAGCCTTCTGTCTCCTCCTCTCAGCTGTGTAGAAGCACCGCACTGGGATTTGCTCCAGACGTCGGGGTGGTTTGCTGCGGGAACCAACACACCCAGTGGCGGGCACAGAGAAAGCAACTCCACCGCTTGTCTGGTGGACGGGAACCAGTCCCTCCTCTCTCAGCTGCTGAAGAATCTCATCCCCTGAAAGACGGGGTGTGGATGGTGTCACCTGACTCTTGGCGTAGTACAGTTCGTGAGAGCAGTTGATCTTGCCCGCCAGAGCCTCCTCGGGAGATGTTTGCTTCAATGGCGTAACCTTAGTTTGCTTACATCCCATTTTAGACCATAAGTTTTGACGCTGTTGTAAACACAGCTTGTCTCCATGCGCATATGGGCAACAATAGCGTGACGTCACAGTGTGGTGACCTCAGAGTGACATGACGTCAGGGATTTGGGGCACATTTGTTTCATTTAATCGCAGCATCATTAGAAGTGAAGCTTCAGCGAAAACTGCACTCGCGCTGCATTGGACCTACTACGAAGGGCTATAAATTGACACAGATACATAATATGAAATTTTGAAGTCGAATGAAATTAAAAAAATATACAAATATACACCATAGCGATTCCAGTTTTGAATTCAACAGGAATCAGGCCCCCCTAAGTAATTGAAGGAATTACAGCAAATTTGAAGGAATTGCATCTCAAATGTAAACAAACGCAGCCCACTCGCGAAACAATTCCAACCATATCGGCAATTTAGCGGTAATAACTGAAACACATCGGCCATATCGGAAACAATGTCGGTAATACTTGAAACACACTCTGCCGTCTTCGGAGATTTTTCGGCTCACATTCGTGATTTGTCGGTCTCGAACGGAAACTCACGCAGCAAAACATGGCGTCGTTCGAAGAAGCACCCTTTTTTTTTATTAATATGTCCAAAATATTACCAACGAAGATCGGATAGCTTTTCCGTACATCTGACTCAACCACCAACATTTGAAACCTTCATCCGATTGTTGTCATCCGACAATATACATATTTTAAAATCATCGAGTTCGCCGTGCAGGAATAAATGAATGTAACATCAATCAATATTAGCCTATACTTAACTTTACCCAGAATGTATTTACATTTGCCAGGTGTATGTATTATGGGCCTCAGGCCTGAATTACCAACTCAGCTTGTCTGTCTGTGTGTCAGTTTGGTTCACGACAAACAAAACAGTAAGTATTGTGCCCTTATCCAAAACAAATTCACTAAGTGACCTGAGTTAATGCCCTAGTGTTTAGCGCGGAAGAATTATGCTCCCTTACCTTACGTCATTGTTTGACGTCATAGAGAAAAAAATCCTCATCAGTTTTGAAAGTCGTTATATACATTAAACTTTTAACATAATACACAAGACTTCAAACCCATTTGATACATTATTTATGTCGCTCGGATAGCAGGCAGTATTTTGTTGGTTTTAAGATACCAAATAGAAAAAAAACATAATCGCATTGTGCTATTTATGTGTTTTTATACGCGAAACTTTTTTGTCAAGGTTGCGACGTTTTGGCACTTGAATTTACACCATCGGATAGGATATTTAATAATCTACATATCTGTGTACCCGGAACTTTGCGATGATACTCTTTTGATTTAGCCTGGATTAAGGGATTTTATATCCATCCATGAGTGATCAGAACATTTTGCCAGCCTTTGCAGTTTTACTTGTATATATGTTTTTATTGTCGCCCAGACAAATGCCGATAATTTACCGTTCTCATAAATTGGTTCTGAACTTATATTAACCGAGCACGTTCAAGAGCCAAGTTAATCCAGTTCACTCAGGTAGCACAGCTGAAGCGTGAGGAAACAGCTGGTGTAACAAATAAACAAATACAGTTTCCTGCTCGCTGAGATAAACTGCATTGTCTGCTTTTGTTATTTCAAATTTATCCTTAATATCAGTGTCTCCTTTGTAAATTTGTAATTACTATGTGAGAAAAGTTGAACGTTGTTGAATCTATCAGTAAAGTGATTGTTTCAGTGCTTGTACCTTGAGGGAGAGGCTGTAATAGGCTCTACAGTTAAAATTATTATCATTATTATACGATATTTACACAAGCGCACACAGCCACGCACTAGTGCATGCTCAAGGCGCTGGTATTGGATGTCAATCTCAGCAGAACATCTTATTATAAATCTCAACTCCCTTGGGTCCATACGACTCTTGCAGTCACTGGGCGCACGAGTTATTGGGGCTTTTCCATTCTTACCACGTACGCAATCACAGCTTGGTGGACTGAGACATTTAGTCACAGTATTTCGTCCACATTTTTTGCACGTTGCTGCACTCGCTATTAGATGTTTGAACGCATTGATGTGGCCCAACATCTGGTTATATACCAACGGATGTATGGGCTCTTTTAAGTGTACAAGGTTGTGTACTGTACACTAGGGGTTGTGACAACACTGAAAGATTCTGCACACAAAGCTGGATCCAAGGTTTTTACACCTGCTCACAGGTGGGGACGATCCCGGCAACCATAAGCACCCTGGATTACTAGACTGGCGCCTTTGCTCGCCAATATTAATAGATAGATATTAATAGATTAACAGATTTTGTACGCATTCACAGTGACCTAACGTCACTGATGGTTATGCAGAATATTCGGGAGGTGGTATACAGTGTGGAAATCGATGAAAACTATGGGTGTCACTTCCCTACAATAAATGACCAATACATGACTTGAACGCCCACACCCATTCTCATCTCAGCATATGAACCTGACGTGACGCACTTGTATGTGTATTTAGGGGCCGTATTTGAATGTACCATTGTGAAATTTAATACGACAGAGACACTTTCTTCCTTGTCACCACAAAAGTAACTTAAACAAAACTCACGCCCAAAGTAATCAACAATATAGGATGTAATTTTGTGTCATCAAAACATCAAACTTGAATATCACTACTCGCAGGAGAAGGCATCTGGTCACGTCCTCACACATTTCTCCCTGAGAAGTTTTCACATCTCGGAAGACACTGGTGAGTATTATGAAGTTTTATACATTCAATTTGAAATGGTATTTCCTTTTAATTTCTGCTTATTCTTGTTCCGTCACTCCGTTGAACCGGAAGCTGGAAGGGGTAATGGGGGCGAAGAACGATCTGATATACGAGTACCACGAGTTGCGCTTAAAATTTTGAATAAAAAATATTTCATGTGAGTAATTGTTCAACATGGGGTTGGAAATGTGAGGACACAACGTACTGAAGGAATGGGTGTATACCACTATTGGTGGCGATATTTAATTTTGACATGAAAAATATACACGGCCATTCATTAAGTGCTATCCCACATGAAACGTGTTTATAGTATTGTACATAGATTTCACCTTCTTCGGGAAATATTGCTTTAGGACGCAGTGCCACACACAGCAGTACATTCACAGACGGGACACATAGTTTTTAGGCCAAGAACGGCGTGGATGGCAGAGCTACCACCGACTTCGGGAGTAAACCATTGACATGTACACATACAGGCAACGGGAATGTCCAATCATGGACAGTGTACCTGAACAACTCAATCACAGACAAGATAGAGCAGATCGAGCTGTATCTACGCCAGGACTGTACGTATTAGGAGCAAATAGTATGTTTTATTTTTGAAAAAAGTCGTAATACATGTACAAGTATGCATAAATAGTAGGGGAACCTGAACACTCAATATGGATCGGTAGTATAAGTGTTCACAAACCCAGACATCTTATGAAGGCATCGCCATTTCTCCTTATTACTACTCCTAGACACAACGCATGGGATGCACATGCACAACGCAGTAGCCCCATACACCTGCATGGCGTGTCATGTTTGGCTTTGATGATTTTCAAGAAGGTCAAATAACTGTACAATATGACTTTTGACACTCATCTTGCATCAAACAGTTGTTGGTGTTTGTTTCAAGCCGTTTCCTGTTTGAAAGTGAAAATCGTACACATGCAAAATTGACCTCATATACCAACCATCTTTAAAGAGCGATGATTGTACAAACAACTTTGGTCAAAAGGAAGTCCAAAGGTTGATGCACTCTCAAAAATTTAATCATTATGATATCACCATTGACTGACTCTGGGATAACTGCCATTTTTCCCATTGTATATTAAATACGAAGTTCCTCTAAAACTGTATTGGTGTTCATAGATTCTGAAACTTCCGACATTTTCACATTTTCTCCCTTTGAAATGCAGACCTACGCAGAAATCAGAAATGAAGATCTATGTTGGTAGACCACTCCCCCCCCCCCCACCCCCCACCCCCACAAAAAAACAAACAAAACAACAACAACAAAACCCAACCAAACAAAAAAAACTATGGTTACCCTAGGAAAATTAACGACAGTAAAAACATCTTTCAATGTCTTAACGTCGAAAAGCTGATCCATTGTGATATAAAGATGCGTTAACCTTTGAGAGTTCGAATGAAATGTTTTGTTTTTGTAATGTTTTCGATTGGCAATCGAATTTTGTTATTTTTGACAATTGTCGACAACCCAAACATTCAAACCAGCATCAAGAGGAGGCACCCAAGAAATCTCACCCAAAGCTGGGCAACGTTGTTCCTAATGAGCGCTCGTAACTGCTGTTATGACAGATACGTGTTTTCAATGTCCAGTTATCTTCCCGTTTTCTCTTATTGCGTTGTTGGGCTTTGTTTGGTCAGAAGGGAATGAGGGACCTCAACGCTGCACTATGTAACAAGACTACAGGCATCTATCCTGCAGGTTGTGCAACAGGGTGGCGAACTGACACCTGTGTTCATCGTGAGTTTTCTTTGCTTCGAGGGTTTTGCGTGACGTTAGGCAAACCATTGGTGCAGTTTGGTTCTTGTGATTTGGCTAATAGCATCGGTTCCCAATTGCACAGATCGATGCTCATGATGTTGATCACTGGATTGTCTGGTCCAGACTCGATTATTTACAGACCGTCGCCATATAGCTGGAATATTGCTGAGTGCGACGTAAAACTACACTCACTCACTCTAGCAAAACATGTTTTGGAGTATATGATGGATCCTTCTGCATTGTCTTGTTGTAGCCTGCACCTGTGACCAAACCGATTTTCATGTTGTGTCATCAAGGTTTGCAGTTTGATGCCGTAGATGAGTAGACTTAGTCGGTCTATACGTCTCTGTATTC
Source organism: Haliotis asinina (assembly GCF_037392515.1). NCBI lineage: Eukaryota > Metazoa > Mollusca > Gastropoda > Lepetellida > Haliotidae > Haliotis > Haliotis asinina. The sequence continues at coordinate 47,140,450 of NC_090288.1, read as the reverse complement.
CTCAGTATTTGGTAAATTGGTCTAGATGTCCGCACTTTCTTGCTGTGTATTTCGCAAAGTAATAAAGGCTTTTGAGCTCCTCTTGAATCATTTCCCAAGTTATTAATGTTAATATAATTTATTTTTGAAAATAGATTATTTGCATACACTTATTAAAAGATTTATTGCTCCAAAATGTGGTACCAGAACCAAGAAGTGTATCTTTTTCGTTACGTTAAATGGATAAATCGGCTTTCAGTTGGAACCATTTTTCCACGATACAACTATGTATTGCTGAGGGGTTGTCATGGGACTAGAGCCCTATCGGGCCGCCTCTTCATCCTGTTGATCAGTTGCTATCGTCACAATATGTGCCACAGAGTGGCCTGGATATTCCTGACATTGAACTGACGTACAACGTCCCGCTGCAAGGCACCGAAATAAAAACATCTTATGACTCAACATCTGTTCATTTATGTATTCTCGTGCCATGTTCCGTGTATATGTAACCTGGTGACATCAAACCAAAGCAAATGTGGTGTTTTCTGAACTCTGCACTTTCGAATGCAGGAAATGTTAGATGACATTATTTTACCTGTTGTAGATGTTATTTGATATTGTTTCTCGCTGAAGAATTGACGGCGGTCGAAGCGTTCTTTTTTGCGTAGGTATGTTACCCAGCATGGCTATGTTATGTGAAGTCATGGTGTTCCAGGCTGTGGCATAATGGTTGTATCATCAATTACTTTAATCATGGTCTTTTGAACAAAGCAAGTTTACAAAAAGAAAATTGTAACTTTAACAATATTCCACCGCTTAAATAGCTATAAATCATTTCAGCAGTACATACGAGTAAGGAAAATTAGTTAAAAATTTACGACACATCGACAATATTTCAGACATGTCGTGACAAAACAAATTAAAAACTAAGAATAAATGTACTTATACATTTGAAAAACCCTTTGAGCGAAGGACATTACAATTGCTAGATTATCACAAATTAATTAAAACTATTTTGAGTTCAGGGTAAAATGCTAATCATTTCAACACAACATAATATAACACAGGAATATGGATCGCCAGCAACTGAAAGTAGATATCTTGCTAGGGACCATGGGGACTTACATTACTTTTACTACCTGCATGGGCTTTGATTGAATTTACATCATCCCTTCAGCCGTAGGCAAGGTTTCAGCAATTTAACTATACTGCTACAAAACTACAACTTCTGCGATGAAAATTCTGGCAATAATCAACATATAATGATGTGCTCTTAAGTACCCTTTAGATAGGAAAATATCATGAAATACGCTCCTATAGTTACGTGAACAAACAAGCATGCCTGTAAAACATTTTCATTAATGTTAAAGATACCATCACGGACTACTGTGTCAGATCAAAAACGTGGGTTTTGTCACCAGAAGATCTACGTCATATCATAACACATTATGACACCGAAACTGGAATGTCACACATTGTGTTACTCTTTACATGATCCTTGGCATTTTGTCGCAAACTCATATACAGTGGATGCTGTCAAAACCGGCATCTGTTCAATCCGGCATGTTGTGAACACTGGCGTAAAATCACGTTGTGGGTGGGCGCTGGACATTCTTATTTACATTCATAATTTTCGTTTTTGTGGAATCAGTTAAATTGCTCCGGGGGTATGACAGCAAGGTTGCACCAATAACCTGAGATATTTGAGAAGTATTTTAAAGTCATTTTGAGGTATCTGCTTTTGGGTTTTTATGTAGCTGAAAGGTTTTCGTTTGTGTGTTCATTAAAACAATTCCCATTTGTGATCATTCAGCCTTATTCAAAACTATAATTAGAAATATTTAAGGTCAGAAACTGCTAATAATAACGACAGAATTTTCCCCTTTCTTTTAGTTGTATCAAAGAGGTTTAATTTTCAAAAATAAGTAAATTGAAACAAAAACAGCAGTTTGAGGAGTGTGTGAGTGCTTCGGTGATATCAAGATAAGTACCATTCAAATCAAACTGGAACAGAGTTAGCGTTCTTGTAGTTCTGATGTTCATGCGCCAATATGAAATCCCCTCAGAGGGGCAATAGTTGCTATTTTACTTGTCACACGATTTGGTCATGAATGTTTACGTAGCTCCTCGCACACTGACTTCCTTAACACATTGATGTTATGTGTTGTCAATGCATTATATTAGCGTTATAAATTTCATTGTAGCAATCTTTAATTATAAGTTTGAAATGCTGATATTTTTCATTGACAGGTATCGTTGGCGTCTGGAAGAACTATTTCACAGACCAAATGCTGGAGGACAAGTGTATGAAGACAAAATGTCCAGCTAGAGATTCTACAAACTCTACTCACGAAAACACATAGAAAACAAACTATTTTGACTAGCGCCCTTCAACGATAAATCTTCATTCATTAGCGACTGAAAATCATGTTATTTTTCACATATTCATGTTACTGAAAATAACTTGTATGCTGGGAGAACCTAATGACATAATCTGCACCTGTTTTCACTAAACGAAGAGCTCAAAATTGTACGAACTGGAATGTATAAATGTGTGCTTAAACATGTACCAGTTTAAGCATCATTTCACTCATCATCAGATGATTGTGCAGCTTCGTTCACTTGATGACCCGTGAAGGATAGAATAGGCCTTCAGTAACCCATGCTTGCCATAAAAGGCGACTATGCTTGTCGTAAGAGGCTACAAACGGGATCGGGTGATCAGGCTCGTTTGGTTGACACATGTCATCGGTTCCCAATTGCGCAGATCGATGCACATGCTGTTGATCACTGGATTGTCTGGTCCAGACTCGATTATTTACAGACCGCCGCCATATGGCTGTAATGTTGCTGAGTGTGGCGTAAAACTAAACTCACTCACACTCACTCGTTCACTTGGGTTCAGAACAAGTTAGTAGTACCTATTGGTGCTTCCGAACTGTGGCCTGCAAATGAAGCTTGCAAGGCTGACATTATTAGAATCTGGTCTTCAGCACTTGAAATCATTTCCTTACTCAGAAAACAGCCAAGCAGGCCGTGAAGGTCCGGATTAGAACATTCGCCTTCGGTAACCCATGCTTGTGGTAAGAGGCTACTAACGGGATCGAGTAGTCAGGCTCGCTGCCTTGGTTGACACATGTCATCGGTGCCCAATTGCGAGGATCGATGTTCATGCTGTTGGTCACTGGATTGTCTGGTCCAGACTCGATTACTTACATATAGCTGAAATATTACCGAGTGCGGCGTAAACCTTAACCACTCACTGGTGCTGAGCATGAGAGACGCATGAACTTATGAGAATATCCTATCACAAGTGACCTCTTTTCAAGTATCACTATTAACTGAGGTGTGTGGAACGTCACGTCCACCCTATCATAACCTACATTCACATGTACTGGACATAGGTGATAACACATCGGGGCATGTACCATCTCTCGTGTCCCCCGACGTGACATTGCTGGAATATAAACCAAACTCACTCATGATCACTCACGCACTCTGGAGACAAATGACAAACGATTAAATGATTTAAATGTAGTCAAATAGTGTGAATGTCTGAATCTTTACGCGGGATTATTTCATCAGAGAAAAACCTATATAGCAGGGCGTGGAGACAAACCACAGATGACATCCTTATCTTGTTAAAGGTCTTGACTTCTTTGGTCATGTGGACAAGGCGTTCGATTTCTGGATCAGATGGTCCGTGGTGCGAATCCCAACACGGATCTCGGAAATTCTATTACAAGGACACAACAGTACAAAACTGTGTGGGATGTTTTATTATTTGTAATGTGAAGGAAAGGGGTATACGTTTCCAATACTGTGATATTTACGATCGGTGATAGCAAGACAAAGTTATTTCAAAACCTTGGTTTAGAAATTACCAGGGCAAAGTCACATAATAGTAACGCTAAGATCGCTTAGCACTAGTAAACCCTGCACGTTACGTCAAACAAAGTCGGCTAAATCGATGTCAATATCTTAAATAATACAAACCAACAGAACAATGATCTACTATTACGCTCTAAAATGAAAATTGTTTTAGCTAAGGTACTCCTAGAGACCCAGTGGAGGAATTCCTTTATTGCACTTTCCCGCAGTCGTTACCATAATTGCACACGAAAAACCTATGACTTCTTTGTATTTATACCTACACTCGCGCCATATTTTCGCTAACAAAGTTTGTAAAAGTCCATGTTAAATTGTATGGAGACTTTCGTTTCCATATCACTCCTGCTGTTTCAACAGCTGTTTTCAAGGGAATTGCTGGTGAGATTTCAATGCTTCACATAATTTTGGATTCTTGACAGTTCCATGTGTTTCTGTACCACTCCTCAATTTTTGCCTACAAAACAATTTACTATTAAAACTTTTGAATTTAGGAATAAAATAATTATGAGTTAAAGATGTAATCTATTTACATGTAAATTTTACTTAGTTACCGCCGCAATAGAGCTGTAATATTGCTGGGTGCGGCGTAAAACTATACTTACCCATTTTGTACGAAATGCGCTTGATTGATGGATCGACGACTGGTAGTCTCGGTTACGTACGGACAGGTGCCTCAACTCCCACTTAAAAGTTATAAATATACACTGACTTTAGACAGTATGTATATTTGGTGTTACACTTACTCCGTAAAGTAAAGATTCTGGTACTCTTTTTGAGGGGTTGAGTCTCATCCAGATTTGAACCCCCACTCAAAGATGGGTTAAAATGAGCGTGATTGTGGTTAAAACCTTTCTGTGAGTGTTTTTGTCAGCAAGCAGGGGGCCTTCATGTAAGGGTTTGGGCTTGTGTTTAATAATATTTGTACATGTTTAATAGCAAATATTAGAAGGTCTGTTTGCTTTGATCCTATAACTTTCTACTTTATTGTTCCCGTCTTATGATGAAGGATTTATACTTTTCAAACCCTATTTCGTTTACCGATTCCGCTTTTAGATTTAACATGTGTCCTCCACGCAAACAGTCCGCTTGATAAGACACAGGGGGATACGGAGAAAATGGACCCCACACAAAAAATCCGAGAAAGCGGACACCCCGCTGGAAGAAACCTTATCCAAACGTAGGGAAAACGGCCAAGATCAAAGAGGATTATATTTATCCCAAATAATAGAGATTTACTTCATTGCTTATAAACTGTTGGATGTCTATATTATAACTGTTTTTGCCGTGTTATTATAATATTGATTTAGAGATGCATAAACCAAATAAACTATATTTAGTTTTCTGTTATTTATAATGGCCGTTTTCTCTAAGAACCGGTGGCCATTTTCTTTTCTTTACTGGCCATGAGTCACTTTTAACAGTGACCCGGCTGCGACCTTTTCACCCTATTGTCATGATTGTAGACAAGAGATTGACCGGACTTTGTGGACACTAAGTGTATTCCAGCGCAAACATTAAAATGGATGAAGTAAAGACTGAAGATGGAACATTCACTGTAAGCAAAAACTTTGAAAATCCTTACATTTTTCACTGCAATGATACTGAAATAGGGTTTGGTCAGCTGTAAGTGACACGTCGGAATGCTATGTGGTCAAAGGTCAAGGGTTATTTGAGAAAGGGTGGTGGGGTAGCTGGTGGGTGCTACGTGTGTGTGTGTGTGTGTGTGTGTGTGTGTATGTGTGTGTGCGTGCGTGTGCGTGCATGAGAATGGTGATGGGAGAAAGGAGAAGAGTTCGTCTGTCAGATCCCCCGCTGATGCGCCTTTGACTTTGACTGACCAGTCCGAACGGTTATCTGTGACCATATTACTATACTAAGTAGCAATGCCTAGATCCCTCTGTGAGTGCGCTATGTAATGATACACACTAAGGCTATTTCTCTGAAGCTAGCTATCATCTATGAATACACAATGCCATTTCTGAAAGTGGCTGAGAGGGTTAGACGACTGACTTTGTGTAGGCGTTGAGGGCTCTAAGGATGTAGGTTTGAATCCCTTATGGGACTCAACTCAACAAAAGTACTGCAATCTGTACTAAGAAGATGTAGTCGGGTTGAGTTGGGCGTAACGTCACAACGGCATTTTCCCAGTCATATAGTGACGAGATCAAAAGTGCATTCATAAACATTTAAGTCCAAATGAGTTTATTTTACAAACGTATATATAACCATTACATTATTATCTAAAAAAATCCAGAAAATGTCACGGCACTAATTTCAAAAGGAATAAATTCATAGTACACATTACATAATAACAATTTATGACACAGCTCAACGTCCCTAAGATAGTTCACAATGAGATGACCGCTCACGCGAGAAACCCTCCAGATCTTTCAGATTTCTCGTATCACAATGTGAATCCCTTGCAATGGAAACGTCCACACAAATGGGATTCCAAGCTGAAAAATGTATTTGGGCCCTCAAATTTGATAAACAACCCAAAATGGCCTGCCATAGTCGCTGCAAGTAAAGGTACGTGTACAATGTATGTCATCACCAGTGACTGTATATCTATTGTCTAAAGTTTTTAAACTTAAAACTTAAGTTTTTAGATATTTTAAAGGTGTTATCTTGACGGTATTGAGACAGTGGGGAAACGAATAGTATTCAAAGTTATACTAATACACAGCTACATACTTTTCATGAACAGTTTTAATCATTTCAAATGAAAACAATTCGGATAATTATTTGGGCATGCACCTTGTGAATGGATACAGCGCTTTTGTTTATCCGTGCCCCGTTTATCCGATTTTCTTCAAATCGTCCGGATAAACGAATTCCTGGATATATGAACCATGTACCATATGTACAATCAACAAGCACTTGCTGCTTCACCTTCATATTTCCTGCTCGATACACTATGTCTAGACTTTAACCGTATTAACCAGCCACAAGAATAAGTGAAGTCTGTGATAACATGCTATCTCCAAAAGTACGTCGTGCTTTTTCAATTAACATTTCGTCGCCAAACTATGGAATACTGTAAGGGACATTCTCCCGATGTCGCTTCCTTGCGATCTCGATCTTTGGAAAGAAGCTTAAAATGTCAAAAGTGCGAGATCGCGAGAGTGTCCCCTCAAGAAGCAATATGGCAAAAAATGCTAGGTATTGAAAGATTTAATCGCACATTAGCTGAACGTTTATGCGGACACCAGTACACGCCTGAAATGGTGGCACCTGATACACGATCAACAGATTAGGTGTCATGTTTGCCCGGAGTTGTGTCAGTAATCAATAACAAAATCATTACTAATAGATTAATCACTAAAAAAACCCATCCGATACCATTGAAATGAAATTGGTGACTGTCGAATCATCTGCACTGCTCACAGGTAAACAGTAGAAACGTTCAGACCGGATCAGCCTGAGGTATTTATGCTAGTCAGGCAAACGCGAAAGTGACAGACGGCAACGTGCCACCAACCCCCTGTGGTCTATAAACATTTACGATATACATCGAGTGGATATCAAACAAGGCCAACTCAATCCGTATTATCTAAAAGACGGACGGGGCAAGGGGACCGTGCGAGAGAAATAACTCACCGTACCTCGCGACAAGGTGCTACCTCCAATGATAATCAAACTGACATCTATATTGGTGGGGGTCATCGAACAATAGTCGATGCCGGTTTTACTAATTTTTCGACCATCGTTTGGGCATTATTACATCCCAAATAATGCCACAGGCGGTATTGTGGAGGCAGTCCCATCGTGTATACTAACCCTTTCCCCATGAGAAACTTAGTGAAATTTGGAACACATACAGTTGGTTCTGATTCTTGACCGGAGTGATCTTGATGTGATGTATTTTGTGATGGGTTCAGTAAGATATTCTGTAGCTTTATTGTAAAGACAGTTTAAAGTGGTGCAGAGAAGTTTGAAGTTAATTCCCTTTTGTATTGTCAGCCAATTCTCCTATGTTGCACCACGTTTTGGAACACTTTAGAAATCAGATTTTGTCAAGCTCGCTCAGCCTTCAAGTCAAAAGTTAAATAAAACCCACTTGTTTCACAGTGTCAATGACTGACTTGTTTTACATTATCCGTTTCTGTGCATTGGGCACTCATGAGGACATTTGCGCTCTATAAGTTACATGATTGTCAATATTAATGATATTTGATGTGTTGTACGATTACATGAAAGATATAATATTTCCTAGGTGTCTGGGAAAAAGTTACAGATGGATTTTAGCGGACAGCACATGGTTAAAGTTACAGACCGCAGCGGCCACACCATACACTATCAGCTATTCCAAGGAGTTCATTACACACCTATGTTTAAGGTTGAAATACTGCAACAAATCAAAGGTTTCAATATGAGGGAAGATGACATATACTTCTCAGGATATCCCCGTACAGGTAAATTCATTTTCAAAACTGGAAGTATGAGTCAATGATTTCATGGAATAATTATTCATTTGAGAAAGAGAAAGAGTTATGAAAAGTATTTGAATGAAATACTGAATACCAGTGATGATGAAAGGCCTTCTCCTTGTATGTGTATCACTGAACAAGTCCTCATGGTTCCTAGTATGGTGATCGACCTTCAGTTTCTGGGGATCTATAGCTTGATTTCATATTGTGTATTTCCAAATAGTGCTATTATTTTAATGTTACGTGCTGCTTCAAATTCTGAACAGTTATATTACTGTCCTTGGTAGTGTGACGATTCAGCATTACGCTTCGATACATTGGCCATGGGCCGCTGATTCAGTGAATCGATACAAAGGTTTAAATTGTGGTATATCCTGATACGCATAGAGACAAGAGTTTTATGGGTGACAACTTCTTTATTGTGAAGAGTCACGGCATTTCGAAGTATGTTCTTACTTCTTCATCAGGAGAATGAAACAACCGCTTCGATCTTCATGCTTGGGTACGATGTTAAATGCGCACAAATGTTCTTAAAGAATATTTGTCACAGGTTTCCGTCTAGCACGATACGTCCTTAATTTCCATAATTTATGTATATCTGGCAATTTCTTGCTAAACGCGTTCAGAATAGCATTACTGTACCCAGGACTTTGGTCTAAAGGTTTTCGTTTATGAGGACAGAATCCATTGCTGTCATATGATTGGCTGTCTTAGGTTTCGGGTATGATTTTTACCAGTCATGAACCGTATGGAAGACTAGGGCGAAAAAGCATCATTAGAAACCAATAATTGTCGAATAAAATCGCTTTTTACAACTGCAAAAATACTCCTGGTGTGGTTATTGTGATATTACTGATGATTAGAGGTTTCAAACGATGCACGTCATCAAATGGATCTTCTCCAGTGTTATTCGTATGGATCTTCGAAAATGGAGGCATTGCCCATTGTTATTTCGTGTTAACGGGCTAATTGGGAACTAAGCGACCATTAATATAATAATTTATAACTTACTAATTACTAGAATTGAAAATGTAAAAGAAATAGGTAAGATGATATTATGGCATCTCACAAATAGATTAAAGTAGCGGGAGTTTTCGTCTCCTTCGTGGTTTATCGGGACATTATAGGTGTGTAAACTTGTATTTTTATTAGAAATACTCTTATTTAAGTAGAAGTTGTATTATTAGAACAATATGAAAAAAATTGCCTTTGGTATTCATTAACTGTTCGATTGGACATAAAAGTTGCAAATGGTGTACGACATGTAGTAGCAATAATATTTGATATTGAGTTGATGTTTCATATTCATGACATGTAAATGGTGCATGACATAATGCTCCACGCATTGATTGCTTTCCTTGACAAACGTTGGCTTCTATCTTATTATAAGGCGATGTTTCTCATGTTTCAAGTTTTTTCATTATTCTGCTCGGTCTGGAAAAAAGTATACTTTACGTAATACAGGGCCACTTGTTTATTTGTCAAATCACGTCTACGAGAAAGTGTACAAACGGTCATTCATGAAATAGGTAATGGTAACAGGAATCATTAAAGTGTGCACTTCAAGGTCATATCACGTCATATGTTGTGCACAGGAGCCAAGACTATAAAATATTTGAAATTCAACATCCTTAGCTGTTACAAGTAGTCACCGTAAGTAAACAGTATGGGTGGGTTGATGGAGGACATGATGGAAACCCGGCCCATTTGAAGTTGTCATATGTGGAATGAGAAAATCACACATGTATCTGTGTTAACCTTCATTTGGACAGTAGCTACAATTAAAATGAAGACTTGTTGACAGTTGTTTATAGCAAAGTAAATTTGGGAAAGGACTATTGACATACAAAATCCATTAGCCTGGAGGACCAATTAAACGTTTTAGTGAGTGTCGATCAGTTCTGTTTTAAAACATCTTTCTAAATAACTATTCCTTTACATTTTATACCAATACGTATCATAATCCAGAAGTTTCATACCAATATATCGCAATACGAAATTTGGGATCATACACAGCCCTCATATACACTCCTTTATACCGAATTTCAGATGGTTATGATTTAGTCCTTATTCTTCTTTTCCAAAGGGACAAATTGGACATTTGAAATGGCAAGCATGCTTCTCAATGGTAGAGCGGAAACCATCCAGAAAGCCAAGGATCTCATGGAGTTAACTCCTCATGATGAACTGGCACAGCTGCCGTCACCACGCATCGTCAACTCACACATGAAGCTGTCCGACTCTCCAGATGGCGTAACAGCCCTGAAGTGCAAAGTCATCTACACTATGCGAGATCCAAAGGATGTTGCCGTCTCTCTGTACAAACTCTATTACAACAAACCGTTGTCCTTTGGTAGATATCTGGGATCCTTTGAGGATTATCTTCAACTCTTCTTGGATGGGACAGGTCTGAAACTTTCTTCACCCCTCAAACTATAGTTATTATAACTCCTTATTGGTGGTAATGGAATAATGTTTGTCGGGTTAGACAAGACAGCTTTGCCACCGCACAGTTTTGGAGAAGATAGAAAGTAAAAGTACTGTGAAATTATTGTCCTTCTGAGAGGATACGTAAGGCCCCAAAACATTTGATGTAAATTTAAGTTTTCCAGGTTTTTAAGCGTAGTAGTTTTGTTATTTTAATGTATGGCTAATTCTCTGCATAAATGCCAATGCTGAGGGGATGGTGGTGTAAATCTAGGTAGGGCCCATGCAGGAAGCAAATGTACTGTGAGTCCCCATGGTCCCTGGTGTGGCGATCTACCTTCAGTTGTGGCAATCTACAGCCCATTTTATACTGTATTGTCCTTTACAGTTATACTGTATTGTCCTGTACAGTTAAACTGTTTTATATTCAATTACTAATCTTAAATGGATACCTGTGATATACTAGTGGTTTTACTGTTCTTCGTCAACAGGGTTTTAGCTTGTAATTTTATCGATGTACAATGTAATTCCTACTTGTTCTCGTCACGATATGGCCGCAATATTGCCGATGTGACGATAAATACTAACTCACTCACCCACTCATTCAACGGACGATTTAACCATTAGGGTATCCCACCGCCCAACAGAGCTTTTAAGTGCAGAAAATACATAACAATGTAAGTCTTGTCGGTATATTCATACCGACAATAAAACAATGACAATCCGGATAAAGAGGGTTTTCAGCAACGCATCCTTGTCGTAAGAGGCCACTGGGGGATAGAGTGATCAGGCTTGCTGACTCAGTTTAGCTGATGATATCCATCACTGGATTTCGGAAGTAAAATAGATAAAGAGCACTGCATGTTGAAAATTACACAATAAAACGTTAAACAACCAATCAAGTAATATACTACTACTACTACTACTACTACTACTACTACTACTACTACTACTACTACTACTACTACTACTACTACTACTAAAACCGTAACACAAAGCGCACTGGAGTCTAACGTAGGTTAAAATATCCACTCAACAGAAATCTAAGTTATGTGATGTAAGGAAAGTACATGTAGTGACGAGTCAAGTGCAAGTGAGTGTTGAAGGTTAGTCGGTTCTTTATACCTTGAACTTGTTTCTGAAATTCCTAATAACGTAAAGTGAACTACTCAGTTAAAATGAAACGTTGCATCAGCATTGTTGCACCCATAACGCGACCATGATGTGTGGATGTGTAAATACAAACTCAAAGAGTCACGAATTCAAAGATATATTTAAAGAGCAATGTCCCAGGTGTTTGAACATTCGACTGTATTTCACAAAGGCTTGGAAAATGGACTATACGTCACCATCATGCAGAGCTCGGCAACTTTGCGTGGGACCGCGGGGTTAAAACTGAGGATCTTCTTTTGTTTCAGTCGACAGTAATGGCATATTTGAACACTGGAGAGACGCCGAGAAATATTTTACCGACCATCCTGAAATCCCAGTGCACTTTCAAAATTATGAAGAAGCCATCAAGGTAGGTAGCCTGTTTCCACAAATTATATTAGTGCTGTGATTACCGAAATTCATTTACTTGTACATCAAGCTTTAAGAATTCTAAGTCGAATGGTGTAGTAACTTAATAATGACCAGATTCATGTACGAGGAAAGTCACTTTGTTCGCATTCGTGACCATTCTTCACTAACTCGTTCCGTGGCAAGCTGAATAGTCCCATGCCGCCCTGGAAGGATTTCATATTGGCGGATGAAAATCGGAACTATTTCAAACAAGAACGACAACTCTAACCACTGGTACATCGTTCTTCTGTTATCTGTTTTATCCATGTCTTTTAATGAAAAAATCCTCTTAGATACAACTAAAAATGAGAAACAATATTTGTTAAATACATATTTTAATGTCATTGTTACCCGCGGCTCACCTTATATTTCCATGTGAATACTTCTGAATAGGGTTTAAGAATCATACATGGTATTTATGGAATATGCAAATAAAATAATCTTTTATTTTCGCTGCATTAAATCCCAAGACCGATTTTTAGAAATACTCTTCACACTGACCATTCTTGCAACCTTGCTGCCATACCCTTTCTGGTAAAATGAATTCTCTGGAAAAAAATGAAGGACCCCAGAAGTGTCAGACTAATAAAATATCCCCAGAGATGTGAAATGGAAGCCCAATAATAACATTAAATTCGATTAGTTAGATATTACTTTATTGGTTTTAAACTCGCACCCATTATTATCATATTTCCTAAACATGTCGGAAAGCGGATGTAAAATCTCAAAACCAGCTTGCAAGGTCGTCTAAAAACCGTTGCTCCCGTGACAGCTGTCTCTTGAAATTAATGTACTTGTTGTATTTGAATCCCGTTCCTTTATGGTGTTATTGTTGTTAAAACTTCGCATTAATCAACACAATAGCTGTTAGCTAGGTTCGTTGCACTGTCAATATGATGATATATATTTTTCATACTTTTTCAACAAAAACACAATGCCATGAACTATTTAAGTACTCGAGACTCGAGTCTTCTTGGTGGTTATGTAAAGGGACAGACAGAAATATTTATTTACCTCTCATATAACTGGAATATTGCTGAGTGCGGCGTAAAACTAAACTCACTCACTCACTCAAAAAGCCTATGACCACATAGGGCGTGATCTACTGTTTAACAAATTAGAAAACCTTGGAGTCAGTTCCCGGATAATCGGTGCACTGAGAGGGCTCTCTCGTTCTGTGAATTGCTGTGTGCGGATAAACCATTTCACAACAGACTGGTTGGATGTGCAGTGTGGCCTCCAGCAAGGTTGCGTGTTATCACCACTATTGTTCAATATGTTTATAAATATAGTCTAGCCATGTGTATCAAGGATCAAGGTAGAGGCGTAAAAGTGGGAGATCAACTGCTTATTGGTTTATTATATGTTGATGTTGAGTTGTTAGCTGAAAATAAAGAGGATCTTACAGTCAATGTTAAGTGAGCTACATTTTGACATTACAGTTTCAAAATATACATCATATGTGCCTTGCATCTATCACCCAAACAAATAGTAGCAGGCAACATTTATTTGATGTGGAAATACTGACAAATGGAAACAAAGACGTGTCTGTATTTGCAAGATACCGCTGCAAAATTAAGGGTAAGGTCGATGACATAGTTTTGCACATTTGAAGACCTTGGTATAATTGTTCCTTTCTCTTCTTAGGACCCTGTACGTGCAGTACAAGCATTGTCCGACTTTCTCGGACTTCACAGAAATGATGATTTGTGCCGAGCCATTGCAGAGAAGTGCAGCTTTCCAAGAATGAAAATCGACAAGGAACCCTATGCAATACAGCTGGACGGGGAACACTTTCTGTACAGAAAAGGTGATGTCATGAACACTGTCCCTGTAAATAAAAATCACCGTTTTAGATTATCACAAAGAATCACGTAGTGCGGCAACATTTAATCATTCACAAGTATTTAAGCACAACGTTTGATAAAAGAGTAAATTTCTAACAAAGATGTGCAATAATGTGTTTGCTGATAAGAAACGAGAACTTTCGAGAACACCTATGTCCATCATGATTGTAACTTACACACTGCAGGAGTCGTTGGTGACTGGAAGAACTGGTTCAACGACCAGATGCTGGAGGATTACTACAGAGTGTACGAGGAAAAGATGGCGGGGTCAAGATTCTATGCGACATATGCAAGGCGCAAACACTGATATTATTTTCGGTCTGTTCTCTGTTAAGTCTTTAAAAGCATCATAATATTCGGATTTTATGCCAAAACGTTACTATTCAAGTGATCAAAGCAATTATATTATTGGGGACAATTACTTAGAAATATCACAATAAGACATAGACTGTACGCAGTCTCTCTCCAGCAGCATCATTCACCGATGTATTGTCGTCATTGCTGGACAGAGAAAAACTCACTCCGAAACAGTTCAGATTGACTTGTCCACATGAAAGAGGACTGCGTTAATTGTCTGAAAATGAAGAAAGCCTCAGGGCTCCATTTCATTATATTATTATTTTCACTATGAGCGTTTTTTCAGTAAAATATGTTCATTTCAGAGACTAGCTGTAAGTGAAAGGGGCCGTCCATTTGTAGCTCATGAAAAGTATTTCAGACGGACCCAACATGCCTTGGATTTCTCAAAGGGCGTGATGAGTGCAATTATCCATGTCTCGACTACGGACATTCCAGGGACCATCTCAAAAGTTGGTAGGAAATTAAAACTGGATAGTTTTGATCAAAAGCTTGTCAGGGACACAATTAATGCTGACGATAAATTTGTACAGCAAATCGTATTATTTAGCCAAAATTTCAAACTTGACCCGCAAATAGCAAGGCGGATTGAAGCCTGGTATACATGATACATTTAGTCGTAACGTCGTGTCTAGTGTTAGACCTTCTTTACACAAGATGGGTATCAGTCATAATGATTTAGGATATCGCGCCTCAGAGTGATTGCTCACGAATTTATTAGGATGGAAAGTCCATGGGAGAATTGCTTTGGGAACATCCATCGTAAACTGATACTGATACTATGTATGTACTATGTATGTAAAACCCATTCTTGTGCCAAAGCATTTGTTCTGTACACGATCGACTTGTGGAATAATTTACCAGATGACTTTACTAATGCAGACTCATTAAAAGAATTACAATCATTAACCAATCGTTTTGATAGAATTAAGAATACCTGGACTCAACTTATACACTTATCTTAGGGCACTGTGTATCAGAAACTCCTGACTTCAAGTGTAGGTATCTATTTAAGGGCATAACGAATTACTTGCTTTATCTGACTCATTAACGATAATATCAGAAGACTACATACTTTTTCAGACATGGGCATGACTTGGCATCAGTACTTTATGGCCAGTCAGCGGTTCCACAAACATCGACCTCATTCAATCAGTTAACCTTTTTATCGTCAAATGCAACAGATTTATGCAATTTTAAACTCATGTTAAAAGGATTACTGCATAATTTATATTTTCCACAGACATCGCCGACTTAACGTAGTTTATTTGTGCGGTTGTATTATATATTTAATACTATATGCATGTACTAACGAGCTGTTTCATCACATTGCCTCTATATAAGGAAATTGTGCAAGATGTCTTTAAGATACATGTATATATGTTTAGAAATGTTAGACCATTTCTACCATGAAATTATGAAATGAACATCAAATAAATCTCCGGGTTACACTAGACATAAGGATAAGGAAAAGCCAGTTTATAACCGTTGCAGTCTATGCAATCCTCGTTGAAGATAACGGTCGTTTTTATTCAAATCTACAAATACAACACGTACAAAGATTCAATGTTTAATAAGTTTTATGACAGCACAGACACATTCACACACAGGGGAATTTAGAAGGAAAAGACTGTTTGATAGCCTCACCCTATCTCCACTTTCTGTTATGTTAAATTCAGTACATTTTCTTTATTAATCTATATTCATACACTCTAGTATTTTGTGCGGGTGGTAACTATATCTATATATTGATGAAGCTGCCTAGATGAGCTTATCGTCAGCCAAGCGGAGATAATGTTTCTCTGAAGCAGAGAAATATAGACAGTTTCACATGCATGAACATGGCAGTTTTATAACGCTCCCAACAACGAGTCAGCTGTTTGCCATTGAAACCTGTTGTTTAATGCAATCGGCAATGCGTACGGTGTTGTAGTACGAGCTACTGGCGAACTATTCACAGTATGTGAATTAAATGTGGCTAAATGATATGCCAGACAGGACAGTGTTGCTGTTGTCGAGTGAAGCAGGCCATGAATTGAAATGACATATATGCCGCGGTTAAAAAAGTTATAAATTTACTTTCAACGTTTGGGGACTTACTTACCTTCTCAGGAGGACAATAATGTAACAGTTACAACCTTACACACACGCACACACACACGCACGCACGCACGCACGCACGCACGCGCACACACACACACACACACACCATTTGAGGACACAGCCCCGAACAGGCCAAGATGATTTTCTAAACTAACTATAAATAGTTGTATATTTACTGAACATATCAAAGTTTATGCAACAATTTTATTTCTTTTAAAAACAATAATTAGATGAAAACTTACAGAAGTGAAAAGATCTTTAACAGCATTTACATTGAAATACTTGTACTCTGTGATGGAAAAAGAGCGAATCACACATACCCTTCTACACATCTAAAACTTAAAACCAGGTACGAGGTCAGCTAGCAGGATCTAATTTCATTTTTTTAAAACACGCCAGTTAATACAAATTTCCAATACTCAGTGTGGATGACATCGTCTTGCCTCACCAAAGTCTTCTTCCTGCTTGTGATTCCGTGCATTGTTCAATGTGGGAATACCTAGGTAAATATAGATTTTCATGTTGATCATGCATTGTGCGAAGATGTAGGTAAGTAATTAGTCGCGAAAGCACTGATGGGTTTACTTCCTCAGCACTCTTGTCACCCACCTCTAAAATTCCTCGACGGATACATGTACTGTTCCTATTCAGAGTGCCATTAAAACTCAACGAGTGTTTATACCAACAAACTACCACCTATATTATATATTATACTTGATAACTCGAGCTGATTGTGACGAGCTAAAAAGTTTTGTCACATAACTTGTCCTTCCGGATACCCATTTTCTGTTAGGTGAAACAGATGCAATTTTGCTCACATGCCTTAGGTGAAGCAACATATTTCATATCTTCAGTGGTTAAATGTTTACTTACTCCAAATGAGTGCTCGTTGATGCAACAACCTTACCGAATCAAATAGACTGTTATTCGTTGAGCCCGAACGTCAAGGGAAATTACTCAGTAAGCACCCAGGTCATCTATCAGACATAAGACCCCTTCCCCCACCAGTGAGAGAGTTGATATTTAACGTCACATCGGCAATATTTCAGCCATATTGTGACAAGAACCATTAATATTATACATAATAGTTAACGGTAAATAATCTGTTTAGGACAGTAAAACACACTAGATTGTCACAGATAGATATGTAAAACTAGTAATTATATCTAAAGCAGATAAATTACAGAGGACGATGTAATATGAAAACGGACATAAACCGCCAACAACTGAAGGTAGATCACCATACCAGGGTTCATAGGGGCTTACAGTACCTTTGCTACCTGCATGGACCCTAGCTGGATTTACACCATCCCCTCAGCCGCTGGCGATTGTAGGGAAGTTTAGCCAGAATTTTAAAAGAACAGATATACTGCGTTCAAAATAGGGTAAGCAAAAATTAAACTGAATGTTTTGGGACTTACCTACCCTCACAGGACAATAATTACTTCCCCCATCACCCCGAGTTGGTAAGGAGCAGGTGGTAATCTCTCCTCGTACCCATGGTTGGTCCGATCCACAGAGAAATAGTGGAATATTGAATACTAAGTACATTAAAATATATATCTAGTTTTTTAACGCTTTCGTTGAATCACGTTTCTTCACCATTCTAATGGCAATATCAAACGAAATCTGGCAGATAAAAGATTGCCAAACGCCTCGATATGACAAATCGGTTGGTTGTTGGTTGAACTACAGACCATGTAACTTTAAACAGATTCCAGCATTTGAACATCCATAAATCATGTTAAAGGTACATATGAACGGAAAAGAATATCAAGTGTATGCTCCTAATACTTTCACAGTTTAGGCATGTATACGTGTACCTGTATCACGGACATGTTAGAAATGCCCAGAAACCTTCGTAACTTGCTATGTTAGAGCAAAGCCATAAGGTCACACGCAATACGTCACGTCATAATAAAACAGGATACTGTAATGTCTGTTTCAATAGCACTTCGTCACCAAATAATAAACATCTATTTTTACTACAACTGTTTTATTGGTAATTTCAATTCATTCACTGACCATGACCACGGAAAGCGAAGTAGAGATGGTGGATCCTTATACTGGATATATCCTTATCCTTATAATATATCATTATCATTGTCTCACTATTCAGTTATGTTTTATTTACAGCTTGTAGGTCGTTTGCGGTGTTAGGGATTTCGGTTGTCGTCACGTAAAGTGTCCATACCACCTTTAGCTTTGTCGTATAAGTTGCCGAAAGAGTGAGTGCGAATGAGTTTAGTTTTACGCCGCACTCAGTATCATCGCAGCTATACGGCGGAGGTCTGTAAATAATTGAGTCTGGACCAGACAATACAGTGATCAACAGCATGAGCATCGATCTGCGTAACTGGGGACGTGTGTCATTCTGACGTGTGGGAGCCTGACCACCCAATCCCGTTAGTCGCCTCTTACGACAAGCATAGTCGCTTTTTATGGTAAGCATGGGTTGCTGAAGGCTTATTCTACCCCGGGACCTTCACGGGTCACAAGTTGCTGAAAGGTGCACTAATTTTGTAGTGTCGTGATTACAAGTTACATATATTTTATATCCTCTCGCATGCAAGGGCCCATGGGATAGTCCAATGGCAAGGCTCAGTGTTTGCAAAACTTTGCCAGCTGGCCATCAGGGCCTGCGGGCGTTAAAATCTACAGGCTCTGAATGAAATCTGCAGGTCCATTTTGTTTAAGTAACATGATAAATGGATACCGAAGGATAATAAATAAAACATTTCTGGGAAGGATTTGGAAAAACAAAACAAAATGATAGAAAGGCCACGAGGGGCTGCAGATATTTGAAACTGCCGGCCCGATACAATATTACCCGGCACTGGGCCTCCGGACCGGCTATTACTTCAAACACTATCCAGGCTGTTGAGTAGCCTAGTGGTCAAAGCGGCTCACTGAAGACCCGAGTTTGATTCCGCACTTGGGTAGAGTATGTGAAACCCATTTCTGGTACCCCCGCCGTGACATTGCTGTAATATGGCTAAAGCGATTCACTCACTTCAACATATCCGTATCTACCAGAATACAAAAGGACGCAGAAATAATAGTATGAATCAAAATTAAGGCCTTGGCAGTTACCCCTCAGCCAATGTGCTTGTTAGTTTATAACGAATTAAACAACTAGCCTCTTCCACAGCTATCACTGTGTATATCTTTACTCTGTTACTTGAGACCTCAATTATTCAAACCAGTTCATTTCTGTCACAAGGTCATCTTATGGTTTCACTGTTTCGGTGTAAATGTACGACGGTGAATGTAGCTGGATGGGTTTCTCGCCCGGCAAGCTGAGATGAGCTCATTCAAGCGGACGATATGTACATCGCTTTCACCACATTGACGTAGAACACAAACAACAATGCGTGACAGTAGTTGTGCCACCAGTGCAATACATCCGATCAGGCGTTTGCTATCAAGCAATGTTATCTGCTGTAAACATTAATGCATACGTTATCTGATTGAAACGTTAATTTCTGAGAATATCGCAGCATATGAAGTGGGGCATAACCCCCAGTGTTAAAGGATCACACATCGTTACGTCAAAAATAACATTAAACCACGTACAAGGTAGCCTGCAAAGCAGGATGTAATATTATCTTGAACGGACTGTTTAAACATTCCTGTGTTCCCTGGTATGGATCACGTGAAGTCTCCTACCTACTATTTTCTTCCTAGTTGTGTGTCGCCGTATTTTTCTAACACGGGTGAGTATCCGCTAGGTCTTACATTGCATTTTATATCTTCCATCTTACATTTGCGATTTAATTTTGATGCCAGTAATATCGCTTCATCATAAATATGTGGGACAGGTATCGTTGTTTTCCCGGGATGATAGTGGTAACATGGTAATCTTTATGTTTCCTTCGTTGACCCTGTTGAGTATCCAAGAGGTTTTACATGCGAATCACACTTTTGTAACTCAAACTTGATGCCAGACTTGTCAGCTTCATAATGTATTATGTGTTATATGTTATTTTCGACCGAACACCGAGGGTGTTGTCACTTAGCTTATTATATTTACTGAACATCCGACTTTGGGGTCACTGCATGTACGTAACAGTGACAAATTGTATTTTCGGGTACATAACATGGCGAATTGTGTTGATATGTAAAGGTCTTTCTAGGTACCTGTTTCGTTCATGGTACTTGATATGTGTGTCCATCTTCCCGTAATACATAAGGGCACACCTGTATACCTTCAGTCCATCATTGCTCCGAGCGTAAGAAACTAAAGAGTGCCTCCCATCCGTAACGGGGCATTCCTCTCAACAGACTCACCGGAGCGGAGAAATCACTGGTGTGGAACAGTCAGTGTACTAGTCGCAAACATCAGCATAACAGCCTCTATGTCAGGTCGAGCAGCTTCACATAACGAATTTGATCCTGTGTCCTTGTTGGTCGTACCTTGTTTTGGATTACTTGTAAGATAGCCTATGCATTTAGTGCATATTCCATGACAGACATTGTATATATGGAGAATATCAGTAATGTGTTCTGTGTTTCATGTTATTACTCATGCCAATGCAGTAAACTATTCAAACAGACGTAACACACAAAGCCACTGTCATTTGTTGAGCCTGAGGGTTATATACACTGCAACCAACATGGCGCTGTAAGTGAGAACGACACCTACCCGTCCTTGTTAACAAGACGCTGTAAGAGAAGACGCCACCTACCACACTTGTTTGACAAGATGGTATAAGAGAGAACACCACTTACCGCACTTATTTGACAAGATGGTATAAGAGAGAACACCACTTACCACACTTATTTGACAAGATGGTATAAGAGAGAACACCACTTACCACACTTATTTGACAAGATGGTATGAGCGAGAACACCACTTACCGCAATTATTTGACAAGATGGTATAAGAGAGAACACCACTTACCACACTTATTTGACAAGTTGGTATAAGAGAGAACACCATGACCACTTACCGCAATTATTTGACAAGATGGTATAAGAGAGAACACCACTTACCACACTTATTTCACAAGACGAAAATAAGGAGGCGACTGTAGGAAAAAGGCAAACCTTGTTTTCTTGTTTTCTTTATGATAATATAACACGTGTCCATAGCGAAGTGGTAATAAAAACGGTGAACGATGTGACGTTCGTAACAAACACAACGATAGCTGAGGTACATTTGAGACTGTTTTGTATCTTCGTATATATTATCATGTCTTTGCAGTTAAACGTTCTGGCAA
Organism: Haliotis asinina; assembly: GCF_037392515.1. Lineage (NCBI taxonomy): Eukaryota > Metazoa > Mollusca > Gastropoda > Lepetellida > Haliotidae > Haliotis > Haliotis asinina. Next base: position 47,118,631 of record NC_090288.1, on the reverse strand, counting down.
AATGGCGCCGGCCATAGCGAGTAATCAACCGAAACAACAACACATATAAATATCTTGACGGTTCTGCACGTCCATGTATACAATAATTTGCCTGTCAAGTCAGCAGATATTTATAACAGTATCCATTCAATATTTTGTTGTGATCTTGTGAGATCGGTTAACAAGGCTGGGTGAACATGACAAAATCTAGTCAATCAGGTCAACTGCACATTCATCGGTTTTACTCATGATTGATTATTTTGCTTGATTTGTCTGACTAGTGACTGCGTGTCTGTTAATTGTTGGCGCACCGATCAGAAATTGTTTATCAGATAATCACACATGTCTCCCTGTTTGAACTTGAAAGAGGAACATGTCCCGAATGACAAACCATTATGTGAAATCTGACTGTTTCGTTACAGGTTCCATCCCTGAAGGAACAAACCTAAGACACAATGGCGTGGCTTTTGATCGGGTTGTTGTTTTTCTCCATCTGTGGGACTCTCACAGGTAGGACGTTTTATGGGGTCATTGGTATGCTACCATTTGTGAAAACTGGTTCTATCTTCCACACGACATGCTGGATAAAGTTTTATCTGACGTTTAATAGCATGAATGATCAGCATGGACATAAAATGCAAATAAGATTAGAAAAAATGCTTGCTTCGGAAAGTTAAATATTTCGATGTTTTCAGAACACGTTTGATGCTTTATTTTCTTGGTATTTCATCCTAGATATGTTTTCATTACGTCTTCAGATGCCGAGTGTCACTGTAACACTGCAGCTGCCTGTACTGTGTTCCCCTCTACACCCTGCAGCCAGGTGGGTGATCCAGACAGATGTCAGGAAGGATGGTTTGGTTCCTACTGTCAGAAACGTGAGTAATTGACTCGTACATCTGGTTTATCGATGTAAAGATGATCGATCTCATTGACTTCAATCAATCTCCTCGTTGTATCAGTAGTATTTCCCAAACTGTTTTCTGCTTAAAACGTGAATAGAAGTCCTTTATGTTGTATCTAGATCTACAGCACATCACAAAGTCACAATCTATATCACATAAAACCATCATGCCGTCAGTATGTCACATTGGCTGCCACATTGCAATCAACACAAATTTGTAGGCCCAATATTACTGTTTATGTATATAAAATATCAATTCAGAATTATTTATAATGTAGTATCAATTTAACCTAGGCTACAGATACAAGCATTATAATTTAGACCCCTTTCTGACCCCGAAAAGGCATGTAAGCTCCATTTCATTCAAAGGATTTTTCATATCACGTATTTTTAATCGTTGAATATGTGTGATTTTAAAATATGGCTAATTCGACTACAATCGTAAATCCAGCTGGAGTTCACGCAAGTAGCAAAGTAATGGAAGTCCCCATGACTTCCTAGTGTGGTGATCTGCCTTCAGTTGTCGGTGATCTTAAGCCCGTATTTCATATTTTGTATTGTCTTCTTTGATTGAAATGTTTCAGTTTTACATGCTAGTTTTATATTCATATCTGTGATACACAAGTATGTTTACTTTCCATTGTCGACAGGTTTTAATATTATTTAACGTTTGTTAATTATGACGAATATATAAAACCCTGATATGATAAGTCAAATACATATTACGAAATAATGTACACTTCTACGAATTAGCTGTTTTCTCACAATGTACCTAAGGCCTATATTTCCACTTTGCCTCCAATCTATATGTTGTACATGGTTGCATTTTCTTTAGAAAATATTGCCTTGGGAAGAAGTGCAACACAGAGCAGCACATTCACTGAAAACAGCTACAGGACAGGGAATACATTACACAGCTTTGACGCCAGGTACGGCGTGGATGGCAGAGCAACCACCAACTTCTACAGTAAACCACTGACATGTACACATACATTATTAGGTGGTGTCCAAACATGGACTGTCTCTCTGAACAACTCAATCACAGACAAGATACAACAAATCATGCTGTACCTGCGACAGGACTGTAAGTATTAATATTACAGTACAAATTCGTACAGTTTTCATTGTGTACAATGGTGCAGAAAATCCATCACCGTTTTTCGTGTACTGCTTAAAAGCAGGTACGTACAGTCTGTAAGTATAGGTGCGTCGTGTCATGAATATCAGAGTAACATTGTCATGACTTTTTACTTGTTAGTACACTTTATTAATATCCCATTTCACATGGCGCGAATCGATATGGTGCTCACATATAATATTTGTTATTTGAATCCAACTTTTCCTACTCTGAAATGCAGTCACGGAAAGAAACAGGGGCATGAATATATTTGTTGGTGGACAGCCGTGCTTACAGTGGTCAACGGACACCTCCCCGCCATCTGTAGCTGATGTCAAATGTCAACAAGCACTGACAGGAAACACGCTCACCATACAGACAAGCAGTTATCTCACTCTGTGCGAGGTGCAGATATTCGGTAGGTTAACAATCACCTGAAACGTATAAGTAACCGACTGTAAATGTAACGCTCATCAGAACAGAAGTTTACCTATATTAAAAAATGATTGCTTAAAGAGGTAATGCACAGGAAAATGTTGCTCACATGACGCAAAACGGAATTTTGAATACGGTAATATCAGCGTTTCACTACACACATAATATCACTCACATTGACGTTGTATTATTACACGAATATGACAGCAGTCGGTAAATTAATGAATGTAGTCCAGATCAATATCATGAGCATCGATCTATAAAACTGGGACACATTGACATATATAAACCAATTCAACGCTCCCTGACACCCGATTTACGACAAGCACATACATGTGTATACATACGGGTTTTTTTGAAGGATTTGCTGATAACTTTTGCAAAAATGTTACATGAAAGTTATCAAAACATGTTTTATATCCGCGAGTTGTGATTTGTAACACAGGCAATAATGAGAAGTGGAGAAGTGCCGTTACCTCAATGAGTCAGTCATGACGTGCTTTGAAAGTATCATAAATTGTGTTGCATGAAGCAATTTATTGAAATAAATGTGTATATATTTGCCATATTCTTTTTACGATACTCTTACCTTTCATATTTTAACTATACACCTGGAAATTAATCAAGCAACACCCCAATTTTTTCTATTGGAGCAACTTTGAAGTGTTCTGACAATCAAAATATGCCGGGTTGATATAGTTTGACACTTTTTTATTCAACAGACGATCTCTGACAAACAACTTAAAGGGAAAAAGTATCAAGACTTTGCTTTATTGCAACGAAATCCAAATTCTTAAAACTGTCTTAAATTCATGAAAAAATGGACACAATTTACTATTCATCCACAGACGTTGTTGTCAGGTGTATTAACACAAATGTCACATGGAAAGAAAGAACAGTCATCTGAGAGTCTGCACACCGACTTTCATCAATATCTAGTGTGTCCTCCCTGCGCACGCACCACCGATTCCAGACGCCTCCTCATTCCTTGGATGAGTCTCCGGATCTGATTCTGGGGGATCCTGTTCCACTCCTCATGCAGGGCAGCCGTCAATTCGTTGAGATTATGGACTGGTGGGTCTCTCTGCCTCACACGACGGCCAATAAAGTCCCACAAATGTTCAATGGGGTTGAGGTCAGGGCTCATGGCAGGCCATGGAATTCTGTCAATTGCATTTTGCCGCAAAAAATCATTTACAGCATGCGCCCTGTGAGGTCTAGCATTGTCGTCCATAAATATGGGTCTCGTTGCCAGAGGATGGTTCTCAAAATGAGGTACCACAGCCCTGTCAAGAACCTCCTGTTGGTAACGAACACCGTTAAGGTTGCCACGGATGGTAATGATATCCAACTTGCAGTTCATGGAAATGCACCCCCATACCATAACGGAACCTTCCCCAAAGGCCACAGTCTCCTGGATGTTCCGTGGAGCCATTGCTGTGTTCCTCTGCCTCCAGACCCGAGTACGACCGTCCACCATGTGCAGCAAGAACCGGCTCTCATCTGAGAAATGGACCTTCCTCCAAGAGGCAATGTTCCAGTGCAAACGGTCATTACACCAGGCCAGTCGGGCTGCCTTATGGGCTGGAGACAGTCTGGGTCGCTTGATTGGCCTCCTTGCCCGGTATCCTGCAGCTTTCAGACGATTCCGAACAGTCCTGTTCGAGATGGGTCTCCCTGGAAGCCACTCCTGTCTCAACCGAGAGCTCGAGTCGAAGGACCTGCGCCGTACAAGTCTCAGTAAAGCTCTGTCCTCCCGGACTGTGGTCTTCCTGGGTCTTCCTGGTCTAGGCAGGTCTTTAACTTCATTAGTGGCCCGGTATTTTTTCAAAAGTTTTGAAATTATGGAATGATGTCGTCCGATTTGAGTCCCGATTTGTCTTAGAGACATACCAGCATTCCTCATGCCGATTATTTGCCAACGAGTGGCCTCTGATAATTTCCTACGTGCCATGACATTGAAATGAATGAAAAACCGAATGCAATCGACAACCTGCGCTTGTAAACACCCCAGGGAAAAAGTGCATTTTTCGAAAGTTGAGGTTAAAGCAATGCACGTGCGCTGTGCAAGCTTCACGCGCGTCATATCAACCCATGAAAAGCTCATGCTGTATGTCAATACATCAAAATTGAATAATCAATCATCAAAATTACTTCGTTAAACTTTGTTAAGTTTTTATGTGTCTTTGAATTTGGTGTTGCTTAATTAATTTCCATATGTATATATTAAGTCACTGTATCTTATGATTTGCAAGAAAAATGTATATACAGTGTATCATCCCAACTTTGCTTTGCTTCAGTTTCCAACAGGTGCTATTTTACATGTTCTTTGTACACCTGCTTGTTTCCAGAGATACACTTAATATTGGCGTTACTGATCGTTTGACATTTCGTTTCAAACGGAATTCATGCATTATAGAGCATCATGGTAAATGTAACAGGCAAACGCAAACAGAATGCTCGAGATTTTATACATGCTATGCAAAATGGCTTAAATTCAGTTGAGCGTTTGTATCGCATACTTTATCAATGATTTTAAAACACAAATTACTTTTTTAAGGACACAGTTGACGGTACAGTCAGGTCTCACTGTATTTGCTCGTGTTCAGTTTGTAGTGACGGCTGGTTTGGCGAGGACTGTGACAAACAGTGTCACTGTGCACGTAACACAGAAGTATGTGACAAGATCTCTGGACAGTGTCTGAGTGGATGTGCAGTAGGATACACGGGGATAAACTGCCAAACAGGTACCAACTGTGCCAATCATACACAATCCTACGGCAATTGCATGAAGACGTATACATTGCTATACATGTCGTTGGTCGAATGCAAATGATAATGTCCGACTTGTTTTTCCATATACATGTATGTACCATTTTCATTACGTATCTTGATGCATAGTAATAGATATTGACATTAACTTCCGGGGATGAAACTTTGATTTGCAAATATCTATATTGAAATTGCATCAGAAGAATTTAAGCATCATTACGAAGTCCTACATTACATGCAGCGTGTCCAGACGGTTACTATGGAGACTGCACCTCTACGTGTGGAAAATGCTTCAACTCTGCCCATTGTAACAAGGCCACAGGCATCTGCCCTAATGGTTGTGCAGCAGGTTGGCAAAGAGACACCTGTCTTCAGCGTGAGTTCAAATTGTTTCCTGAAATTGCAAATATGTCTTTCCATTCATATTCCAAGAATTCTTTCACAAGCAAGAGAAAACACCCTCCTTCTAATAATTTCTATATTATACGATAATGAACCGCTATCAAATTGTGATGATTCTGGTGTTCATGAAATAATGTACATTTGCCCTGGTCACTCAAAATAGGGAACTGCATCGGACATTGTTTTATGCTACTGGTGCATCCATTTTGGAAATGTTCTCCACATGTCTCTCTTATAAAACCTTTTCAGTTACATTGAAACATTGAACATTGTATCCTGCATGTAACACCATTTGAGCAAGAGCTGATGGAATCCCTTAGTAACTTTGGACATTAATAAGTAAATGTTATGAAGATATCAAAGCATGAGCTCCTAGAATATTTATCTTTGTGGAGAGTAATACCGTCATACTAAGACCAGCAATCGCAACAGGATTGCTTTGAGACAGCATAATTTGTTACAACCGAAGTTGGTTGAACATAAATCATAATCTGGTCCTTGTTTCTTTACATGTAGGGACTGCCTTACGACATAATTAAGTATTGCTATCGCCTTACGGAAATGATGCTACTATTTGATAATATGTATGCCTACATTAATATTGTTTCATGCTCTTTGAAGCATGTTATGTATTTGACAAACATGTTGTTTTACACTATGCATGTACAGCGTGTCCAGACGGCTACTATGGAGACTGCATGACCAAGTGTGGAAACTGCCTCGACGCTGCCTATTGTAACAAGGCCTCAGGTACCTGTCCTGGTGGTTGTGAACCAGGGTGGCGAACAGATAGATGCCTTCAACGTGAGTACATGTTCTTTGTTTTGGGTGCAGTTGTGTTCTTATAGTCCCAAATTATTCATTTTATGTCAGCTGGCTGACAGACGAAATTCTGATTTCTGATTCTCATGATTCTTGGATTCGTTATGCAACAACAACAAAAAATTCATGGACATATTAACCACTGGACTTATTAAGCGCCATCAAGAAATCTTCCTTGTGTGCATTTTGAAATCTTATAAACGCTTTATTACAACATGCAATGCCTAGTAAGCTTTGCTTGAAACACAGAAAGGTGTCTACCACTCTCTCAATCAACTTGTCCAGTAGGCTTGATTGAACCTCAACTGTTTGAAACACAGACACTAAAGGCTGGATATGATGGAAAAAAATGACACACAGTTGACCCTCCTGGTCCCTCAATACTGAAGAAAGTTATCCGAAGTTGTTACACTTTGATCAGAGAACAGACCTTGAGTGGACTGTGGCACGTGCTTTTTAATACACACAAGCGGTTGTTCAATGTGTATCTGACACTTCAAGAGGGTACAAAGATGCATGCTGCTTATAAAAGAATATTGTCCTACTTTCTTTTCATAACGTGATATACTCTTGTACAGCATGCCTGGATGGATGGTATGGCATGAACTGTGCCACCCAGTGTGGAAACTGCCTTGATGGTCATGTGTGTAACAAGTCAACAGGCATGTGCCCTGGAGGATGTGCAGAAGGATGGATGAACGACACCTGCCTTCATCGTGAGTGTGTAGAATTATGCAAGTGACATTTGTCCGCAGTGGAATACCATTAAATATATTTACGACTTTAATAATGATTGAAAAATATATTTTTGTAAATTTAATATTTACAATGCTTAGTGCTTGTTTGGTAATCCCTGTCTTTGGACATCTGTCTTAATATTTATAATGAATGTTCCTAACTGCATTTTATAAACATTGTAATAGATCTAGAGTAATAATACAGCTATTCTACGTCATTTCAACGGTCAGTGACATCACGAACAAACAATTTGTTTATATTCACAGCATGTCCAGATGGTTACTATGGTCTGGCCTGTGGCTTCCAGTGTGGCAACTGTGTGGATGGTGATGTTTGCATCAAGACAAATGGAACATGTCCAAGAGGATGTGCAGCAGGGTGGATCAGTGACATGTGTAAACAAGGCAAGTCATACATGTGTACAGTATGACACACATTAATTGACTTGAACGCAATATAACCAGGTGATACTGTAAACAGTCAGTTGAAAGAAAAGACTTCCTTGTAGAGACGAGATGAGTATTGTGTGGGGTCTTCAAAGATTGGAATGTATGTCATAAACTATACTATTTATATACTAACATTAGTTTACCAATTGCTTTAGGTATTTGTGTCATTTCATTTGAAGTGCACTTCTTTTCACAGCATGTCCAGATGGTTACTATGGTACTGACTGCACGTCCAAGTGTGGACACTGTCTGGACAAAGATGTATGTGACAAGTCAACGGGAGCATGCCCAAGAGGATGTGCAGCAGGGTGGATAAATAACACGTGCCATAACAGTAAATATTTGATTTGGTTCCAATCCATGTCACACACAGAGGATGCATACAGCAATACAGGAACTTGGCATCCATCAGCATGTAATATAGCAGTAACCTCATTTTCATCACATGCCAAGTGATCAAGTGAGAAAATTGCTGTATTGTGTGTAACATCGTGCAGTCTCTCTTAATGCGTATGAACAAGAAGTTGTTTATGATAGCGCACAGAGAGAAGCTGTGGAAACAGGGGATGGAAATGCGTTCCACAACGCCAACCAACCCTGAACTGAAATCTGAAATTACGCTTGCGCCCCTGTATTTGCTTTCACCCCCATGTCCATGACTTTGAGTATTCGCACTTTGTTTTCTCTGTGTTTGACAAGCACAAAGTCCTGGTAATCAGAGTGAATGACTGAGTGAGTTTAGTTTTACGCCGCTTATAGCAATATTCCAGCAATATATCGGCGGGGGACACCAGAAAATGGACATCACGCATTGTACCCATGTGGGGAATCGAACCCGGGTCTTCGACGTGACGAGCGAAGGCTTTAACCACTAGGCTACCCCACCGCTCTGGCCATCAGAGCAGTAATTGAGTTATTGCATGAACCTTAACCACAGCTGACCACACTTTACCTGTCATAAGCATGTATTACGTATCCTCTAACACAAGCAGGTACACATGAAGGATAACACACGGCTTAGTGATACCTTGCTTGTTATTTCAGTGTGTGAGGACGGGAAGTATGGCAGCGGATGTATGTCAGAATGTGGTCGCTGCAGGAGCGGCACAGTTTGTGACAAAACTAACGGAACCTGCGGGACTGGATGTGATGGAGGGTATTCAGGTGCTCGCTGCGAGCGTAAGTGTGTGCAGACATGTTCAAACTTGGAAACGGAAGTTTTCCGTTTTTCAGATAAACAGGAAATATATTTCAAACAACAATTATAATAACTTTGAATAAAAATCTGGAAACTGGAAATACTATTGAAGTATACTGTTGCTTTGTACCTCATTAATAGTCACCCATATTGCAATACTTTTCGTATGCTACGTTGACCTTGCTAAGTGTTAGATGGACATGGCGCAGATTTGGAAGTGTAGTCTGTGAATATTTTACGGAGGGTCACCTATACACAATCACGATTTACCAAGTGACGCCTCATCATAAATTACTTAAATATTTTGTATCAAAAGCAACGTAAGATACAATTATAGTCTTCAGAGCTCAATAATAAAGTAAAGAATGTTGGCCATTCTCACAGCTGCCGTATAAATAATGACTTTTGAAGGTCTGTCAGTTAATGGTGGCAAAGAAGGCTCTATGGGTGGAATAATTGGAGGGACAGTTGCAGCTCTGTTGGCCATCGCCATCGTCATAATCATCGTCGTTGTTATCATCTTCAGGCGGAGGTATGAGCACATTGACAGTTGATCCTTTCCATTGATCTGTTGAGAGCCTGGATGGTGTATCCATAAGTATCACAACGTATTGCCAATCATCTTATTGAACCCTTTGACATCTCCAGCCGGTGGCTATGTCAACAGGATAGGTGTTCTCGGTATTCAATTGCGTTCTTTTCTCGTATGTTCAAGGAAACAGCCAAAACATGACGATGAAAGGCTGAAGTCTACCCAAGATATGACTAACTTAAAAAACGGAACTGGTAAGATTGGAGTGTTGTAGGTCAAATCAAATTTTCATGATGACGCAAATTCGCTCCCCACTTCTGCCTGATGTAAATGTAACATAACTGCTATACTGAGTCCGTGCTCCATGTCTCTCTCTCTCTTTAGCTCAATCTCTCTCTTATTACTACGAAAATAATAGTGTACACACTCAGTCATTCCTTTTGCGTGTAAACCATGAAGGCATGTGGTTTTGTAATGCATGATCAATGGCAGACGTCACCCTTGTGTTCTGTTTGGACGGCATAAACTGAATCATGAATGGGGAAGGGAGAAGGTCATTTCAAAGCATCTTGAATATTTTCAGACAAGGCAGTCAGAAAGAAACCCAGTTCAACACCAGCGACCAAAGACAATGAAGATGAAGACGCAATCCTATCTGTTGAAGCTGAAGTGGACGTAGACAACGATGCTGCCGCCATCTACTACAACTTTGTACCGCCTCACATGACACTGGACACTTTACAACAGTGCATAACTGGAAAGAAAGAGAAGGCCACTTTTCAAACAGAATTTCAGGTTTGCTAAAATTATACACATCCTTCTTGTACATTTCAGTCGGGCTTTGAAAACGAGTGGAACTAATTAATGCTTAATGCTTAAATGCTTAAAGAGTCATGTGAAAATCATGGGCTGGTCCGATGATCCAAAGCAACAGGATATACCATAACTGGAAGATCTAACAATTTGTACCACATAATCTGCTATTTCAGTCTCCGCATGCATTGTGAGCTATCTAGTGGTTACCATTTCTACCAAATGCACAACAATATGCAGATACTGCTTAGGCTAAATAAAAAAGGTGAAATGTTTCTCGGGCATCGGTTGGCCACTTTTATTTGTGTGCGTAACAATTTTCTATTGCCATTTTGAAAAAATACTTTTGACTTGGCCACGTCCCGGTCATCCATTTGCTCACTATAAGAATGAGTGTCTGTAAGAACGAATGTGACTGAATCTGCAACTTGTTAACATGTGCTAACCTTCCCAGGCTGTATTTCTGAGAGGAAAACAACTAAACATGTGTTCCTCCCTCGTCCCATTTTTCGGTCAAAATTAATGCATAATAACGGTGACAAAGAAGGCTCTGTGAGTGGAATAATCGGAGGGACAGTTGCAACTCTCTAAACCATCGCCATCGCTCTTGTCACTTTTGAAACAAAATATGCCCGAGAAATATTTATTTTTTTATGCAGCCTTACAAGAGAACATCTATGCCATGTATCACAAATACATGCATGACCATGGAACAGGGCCAAGCCCTGTATTATTGCTACACAACACAGTATGATTAGAAGCAAAGGAACATGTACATGTATCTGCAAGACTAAAAAGGAGTCCTCAAGAGACAGTTACAACTCAATACCTTTCAATGCGACGCGTCAATAAGATAGGTTTAAGTCTAGTGAGAGTGTACGTTTACAACCTTGTACTTAACTTACCACATATTCTTACAGGCCATCCCATACGGAGCTAAACACCCACATGACATCGGCAAGAAGCCAGAAAACAAGATGAAGAACCGCTTCCTTGCTCTGTATCCATGTGAGCTGATAATCTTAGATCCGATCGCAAAATTTATCAAAAAGTACTTCTCATATGTGACAGACGTGTATACACATATCTGCAGTGAGTTTAACATCCAAACATAAATGTGAAAGAACAAAAACTATTTACACACAAACATACAAACCAAGATTTCAAGACGCAAACTTTGGGATTTACAACACATACATAAGGTTTCATCCTGATTGTTGTGTTTTTCAGATGATGAATCGAGGGTAGTGTTAGCAGATGGGGAGGACTACATCAATGCCAATTACATCAGTGTAAGTAGCACTATGTAATCTCTGCATTGTCAACGAAAGAGACTAATCAATCTCTAGTGTTTTCTGTTAAACGAAGAAGGCAAAATTGTGTTGGACATTAGCATCGTTTTCGAGACCAGCCCATAGTCTCACCAAAGTAATACAAGATTTCGCGTGACATGGTGTTTCTGCGTCATGTAAATGTAACATCATGCACACTTTGATATATTGAATCAGAGCTTCATGTCAATTCTTCGGCACATGCAAACGAAGTTGAAGTGTACTTTATGTTATTTTCAGGGTTATGGTGATACTCAGAAGTACATAGCCACACAAGGTAGGTTAGCTGCATTGTTCGTCTTCTTCTTCTTATTATTATGATACAATACATGGACCGGCATACCTTGTATATACCAGAAATATCCTTCGTAGACCTAAGGAAAGTATATTGACACCACAGGACCCAAACCGGGTACAGTCCCTGACTTCTGGCGGATGGTGTGGCAGGAGGACGTCACACAGATAGTCATGCTGACGAGGCTGATGGAGATGAACAAGGTAGGATGTGTTCCATGATAGTTCCATGGTTCCGCTGAACATCTAGTGAATAATCTACATGTTCACATACTGAAAATGACTGAAAATGTGTGTCAGTGTATGCATGTACCCTGAAAGTGGTGATAGGTTCCGGAGCAAAGGTGAACTAATCCAAAGCAATTTATTTTTCTAGAAAAAAAGTGCAAAATATTGGCCTGATCCGACGAAGACCGAAAGTTATGGAAACATTCAGGTTAAAAACAAGGACGCGACAGCAAGAGCTGATTACACAATTTCTACTTTCCTGGTGCGATGTTCTGTAAGTATATACTTTTTTGATGGAACATTGTACATTGCGATTTCAGCTGTAACTTTAAAGGTAAAGTACGTTACTGCAGTCAAGGAAATGAAAGTAGACCAACAAGTCCCGTGCGTGATGTTTATCCCTTCACAAGGCTTATTTGTGAAACCTGTTAAAATAGTATACGTTAATGTGAAAGTCAGTTGCTCTCTGCTGAATCAAATGTGAAAATATGATGCTTCATTATCTCGTTTCGAAGTGTATAAATTTTTCTGCCTGATACGTATCGGTTATATTATCTTGATTTATTAAGTGATAAATCAATTTCTTAATTACAATTCTGCACCGCATAGGATGTCGAGAGAACTGTGACGCACTACCACTTCACATCTTGGCCTGACCATGGCGTTCCTTCTGCTCCTGCCCTCGTCAACTTCTGGAAACTGGTCAAGCAGGGGGACATGGACAGAGGGCCCATGGTAGTTCACTGCAGGTAATTTTTGACAGTGAGACAGACACTTCACTTTCTCATTAAATGACATATTCTAAAACTAGTTGAGTTGGGCCAGTCACGGGAATTAACATTAAGAAGTATTTCAACATTTTTCATGATTAGAATCCACCATTTGTTGAAAGTGCCACTGCAGTATCGTGGACGAATTTGCCACCTGTGTTCCCACCTGTGCATCATTCACGATGCTCCAGCTGTATCGTTTTGCAACGATTACAGAGAACGAAGCGCATATAGTGGAGTGACCTTCCCCTTCAGTTTATTAACTACACTCTGCTCAAAGTCATGGTGTTAGGACGTTTAATATTTTTACTTTTCAAGCGCTGGAGTGGGGAGAACAGGAGCATTCATTGCCCTGGACTACCTGATGGATGAAGCTGAGAGTAACCACATCAACGTGTTCATGTGTGTCAGCAAGATGAGAGAGAACAGGATGAACATGGTCCAGACAGTGGTATGTGTACGATCTATCCGTATCAGGTCAAATATTTTACAAACATGTCACCACTTGAGTAACAGATTGTGTAAGGGGACACGTATCAGGTGGGACTGTGTGTGTGTGTGTACCTGCCAATACGATATACACACTGATATGAACTACAGTATGTTCATAACAATGGCTATTTATTGTTTCTGTTCAGAGTCAGTACGAGTTTGTCCATGATGTCGTCCTAGAAGCACTCCACAGTCGGGGAACGTTCTACACTTTGCCAGAATTCGACAAAACATTCGGCTTCGAAGAATCCGCCACGACTCAACAGCAGCTCATCCTGAAGAAGCAGTTCAAGGTATTTCAATAGAAGATCATAGAAGAGTAGCTTGTGAACAACCTCCGCTACCGAAATTACTCAATGTATTTGGACAGCAAGATCAAGTGGTTGTCGTCCATGTGCACTATATGATTGTAGGCATCCCAGTAGGAAGTCCCTATCGGAAACAGCCTGCGGCTGAGACATTTTCTGTTTTTTCTGTTGTGAGATCAAGTCTCACTGAGTCAACAGATGGACATGCCTTAGGAACAATTCAAGGAACAGCTAAATCATATGGTATTATGTTCTGTTAGGTAAACAGTAATACATTTTTCCTTTTCAGTTACTGAGAGAGCTGTCATCTAACCTTTCGAAAGAGACAGTGTCACATGCATTACTTCCAGAGAACTCTGACAAAAACAGGAGCTTGGATATTCTTCCCGGTACAAACAAGTTTGTCCTATGTCAAAGTAACAGTTTTAGTACACAGTATATGATCCTCCCCAGTAACATTTAATGTGTAAGTGGAACACAGTTGTAAACAAAACATAACGGCAAGGAATATTTTATACATCCTAAAGATAAAATAGATTAGTCATGAATTTTTTTAACTTAGAAGAAACACATTGCGCGAGTGCAGTGAATATCATTTCCAACTAATAGCAGTATCTCCAGTCAGACTCAACTATTATATATTTTGTTAGATACCAAATGAGACCAACAAAAATTCAAAATTCGGATCACAGTTATGACGTATTCCATGTTCAGTAAATTATAACTTTATGTATTTAAGGAAATGATTCAAGGCCGTATCTGTGTACACCTGTCCAGAAGCGGAATGACTACATCAACGGAGTATTTCTACCAGTGAGTCTATAATAACCTTCAAGCTACGGAACAAAACAGTTAAAGTAACTGTATTTCAAAACTGTTTAGGTGTAAATTAACACGTGAGCGGATGTTCTGTGAGGTGTAAATTTCAAAGTAACTTAAAAACATAAAGTAAAAAGAAAACAGGCACAACATCCAAACTCTCAGGGACATTTTGCCAATCCCTTGATACCAGTACCGATAGTATTATTTTTATTTTAGTCAACTCTGCATCTGTCAAGCCTGATCGTCACTCAGACCCCGATACCAGACACTGTAGTAGACTTCTGGAGACTGGTGTACGACCATGACTGTTTCACCATCGTCTGTCTGGATGACGCACAGGTAAATGTTTTGAGTGATATCTCATTTTATAATCAAATTATCAGTCTTACATTACTTTAGCATCATTTTCATGCTTGGTGTCATTGATTCACTGGGAAATATTTGTATCTATTCAGCCGGTTTTCTTTTTCTGACCACCCTTACGAAACCGGACAAACGTTGTCTGATAGTCATGTCTGTGGTTCTATGAAACAATAGTTGAATTCAAGTCATTCCATAAACACTCGGGAGATTCTGTGCCTCGACTTTATGAATTCAGCATGAGAATTAACTCTTCAGCTTTGTTCTGTTAAAACTGACATGATGATTTGTCAGAAAGAGGAACGGTGATGTGCTCTCCTGTCAAAATTACACTTTTAAATTTTTGATGTATTGACTAATGAAAAGCATATATGGAAAAATAGGTAAGTAGGTAAAGTCTGGTATCAAACATCACACTGTTGCCTTATTTCTTCTTCTCTTACTTCATAGTTACACATGGAATACTGTTAAACACAGAGCAACTTCCACATTGGGTTTATATGCAGGAAACAACTGGAATGTACCCTGAAGAATACAAAGAGCTGAAACAGGGGCCATTCAGTGTTGTGCAGGTGGAAGCGGATTCAAACAGAGAATTCTACACGGAGAAGAAGATGAAGCTTACATATGATAAGGAGGTATATTGAGGATAATCATACGCATTGTCAGAATAATGATATCACCTTTGATAGAAGGTTTGTTTTGAGGTTTTAGTCACATTGTGTCTCGTCGTCATTCGCAGCATCTGATACAGAAATATTATGATTGGTCGTCAGAAGATTTTGATTTTTTTGTACATTTCGTTGACAGGTTTTGAAGCCATTGAGGTAATATTGCTGGTTTTCATTAGGTATTTATCTTATGCGCATTTCATGCCGTCTTCCAGCTTTACATGCGTTTTATGATTTCATTCACTGAAACAGAATAGCGAGAAGTCGGTCAGCTTGTTTAGTCTCCAATCGCTGGACATGCTGACCAACACTGGAATCCTCCTGGAGCTGGTCAGTAGAGTGGACAGGATCATCAGCTCTGTTGACCACAAGGTTTTGGTGCACTGTCAGTAAGTGCGGATTTTATGTGGATTAAGCTTGATATAATTTAAGCCAATGAGCCATTTATGACACTTAACACGTGTATAATTACTGGTTCATAATGTTCAAAGATAACTTTCAGAGACATGTGCGTGACAAGAGTATCTGGCTTGTCAGCGATATGGTGGGGTCAGTAAAGTAGCTCGAAGTTAAACAAAGGCCACAACACAAAACGCCACAATATTGGCCTACTGGGGGGATGCAAAATCAAAAAGGGAAGTCTAGTAAACAGAAAACCGGATTGCATTATGAGTCCAAAATAGAATTTCGAAATTGCAAGGTACATATGTGTACAGCCTATGACATTGTTATATACTTAATACGAAGCTATATTGGATCTGATACTGTAAGTCCCTGTTGTCCCCAATATCGTGATCTACATTCAGTTGTTGACGATCTATAGTCTGTTTTTTTAATATTATATCGTCCTCTACAGTTAAAGTTTCACCGGCCCCATGCGGTGTCTTTTTCGAGTGCGTCCAATGTGCAATTACTGATCGAGCGATGGAAAAGCATAGTGATTTAAACGTCCGCTCGCTCCGGGTCTTGATTCCCTAAATGACGATGTTGTATAATGCCCATTTCTGGCTCCCCCTGACTTCACATTGCCTAATTATTGTTAAAACCTCACTCACACTCTAGTTATTTTAACCATAATACCGTTAAATGGATAATGTAAGAATTTGTCTCATTGTTTTTTTTAAACGATGGAATCATTCTGCGTTATGATGACATTTTTTTCAATTATCAGCCAAAGGAGTGTACTCTGAGAAAACATTTAATGGTACCGTGCTTTTCAATCCAGTGACGGTGCCGGAGCGAGTGGTGTGTTCTGTAGCGTCTTGAACATCATCACCAGGCTGAAGTTGGACAGAACTGTGGACATCTTTCTCACCACACGGGAACTACAGCGTGTAAGACCCCAGTTCATACAGGCCCTTGTGAGTAGCTACGTCATTTCTAACAGTGTACTGTAAAATATTCAGTTCGTGTGTGTGATTTGTAACCTTTCACTTCCCAAGGATGTTAACAGAGTCAGTTATTGCGTTCAACATCTGTTGCATTTCACACAGTCATGTAAATGTTAATATAAAATTTGCTTTACTTCGATTCTGTGTTTGGGTTTGTAGTGATTACTGTTTAGTTATTGTATTACACGCAGTTGGCTATGTAAGTAGTAGCGTCAAACCCGAAACCTATGGTCCTGGGATCGAACCCCTGTTCACTACGGTTATGTTTATATGTTTCTCAGTATTGACATTAGCCTCGCTGCAGCTGCCTTGGCAATACTGCTCTGAATTCCCCATCGAGATGCACCTTGGTTATTGCAAGTCAGTGTCTCGGTGTCATGACGAGCAATGCAATAACGTTTCAACACCCATTTCACGTGTGCATTACTGAAACTTTTGAAACCTTTCATTGCTCCTGAATTGGTATTACTGTTGAAAACTGCCATTTTATCGTTGTTTGACTATCACTGTAATTCATGTGCAGGATCAATTCAAGCTGTGCTATGACATGGTGAAGGAATACAACCGTGCCTCCAACGTCTACGCCAATCTGTGATCAGTCTGTGATAAATGTGCAATAAAGGTTCTCCGTATGCAGAACAACAGAACACCAACCAGTCTGAACCAGACTGAAGATGAACTCTCATTTACTCTCTATTTCCTGTACATAATGTGTCCATTTCCATGGTTAAATAAAGCTCTGTAGGGCTTATAGGCACTTTTACCCACTACTTAACGTATAGTAAATATGTTTTACTTCATCTCGTACCTTGATGCAACCTTGATGCAACCCTTCTGCATGTCCATTCTAGCTTATGTTACCTCACACATGAATGTCGCTTTCTGATTGACTAAGCGCTATTCTATAATTTCCAGTGTAACCCCGCTTACAGGCGATGTATTATTTTCATTGTTCACCGCTGGGAATTCAGAACTCTTCTGGTGCTTCATGGTAGTACTTGTTTTTACCTCGAATAACATTGAATCCCGCATCAAGCACGGAAATGACCAATGTTTTGCGAATGAAAATCGATGGAGGGGAGATAACTCTCAATCTGTTTACCTTGTGTCGTCTGTAAAATGGCGATTCGCCTCGCATTCAGAAGAAGTGCTTCAAACAGTTCAAAATTAAAATTCAGGTGTTCGGTAAGACAAATACATTGTTCACTGGTCGCGAGGGGTCCATCGGTTCATGTACCCTCGAGGTTTGTTTATGTTCCTCGAGCCCTGCGGGCCTGCGGGGTCGGGGAACATGAACAAACCTCGGGGGTACAGGGGTCCATGAACCCCTCGCGACCAGTGAACAACGTATAATGCACCTTCTCCTTTATTCTAAGCAACATATGCATACTGGTTTGTCAATTCATCAAGAGCTCATATAATACATCGGCATGAAAAACAGGACATAGCGTACTCTGCGTTGAAAGACGATAGTATCTTCAAGCAGGATAAGACGTCATGACAGCGCCTGGTACCAATGGGACTATGACAATGTATTGTTGAGTATGATGGAACTATTAATGGAGTGTACATTTACGAAACATCCTACACAAATTATTAACATATATTGTACCTCACCTGGGCACTCAGTTCATATCCCCGATGCACGGTAAACTTGCTAGAAATGATCCTGAGAGAGGAACTTGACTTTCGCCTTCAGGACAAGAGTGCCTTCATTCAAATGCCATTTGTACCTCTTGTTTCTATTTAATCATCGTGTGTAACCATTTTCGTTTGAAAGGTGCCTTGCCCAGTTCATGACAATGTAGTTGATACATTTACAAATAACCGTTTCATTTTAGGAATAAACATCCCTTGATGTTTTGGAGAACGTGCGTTTACGTGTTCATGTGGTCGTGAATTCATCTGTTTGAAAAAATCCCTACAGTATATCATCTTCATCGTACAGTTAAACTAATGTTTTTCTTTGTGGTTAATGTTCTTAGTCTATAATCGACAATCAGTTTCACATTAGTAATTAGCCGATGTGTCAGTAAGTACGTCAGTATCTCACAGCTAGTTGGCTCATATACACAGAGGCCTCTCAAATCAAATAGCGCTAGTTTGAACAATGCAGGTCAGACATAAGATGCTTATGCAGTGGCGAGGGTATTGTAATGTGACTGTGATTGATAAGAGCAGATTGGGGTCTTCTATACAATATCAAGATGAACGCGTACCGACATTCAAAACTATAGTATATATTGACATTTTTACAGCATAAGATCATTTGGCTTTCATAAAACAAGGATCTTCTACACTTCAGTCTAATTCTTTCCTGTAATTGGAATTCATTACTTAAGACACAGACCCGTGAAGGTCCGGGGTAGAATAGGCCTTCAGCAACCCATGCTTGCCATAAAAGGTGACCGTGCTTGTCGTAAAAGGCGACTAACGGGATCGAGTGGTCAGGCTCGCTGACTTGGTTGACACATGTCATCGGTTCCCAATTGCGCAGATCGATGCTCATGTTGTTGATCACTGGATTGTCTGGTCCAGACTCGATTGTTTACAGACCGCCGCCATATAGCTGGAATATTGCTGAGTGTGGCGTAAAACTAAACTCACTCACTTAAGACACACATACTTACACACGCAGGCACTGGGATACAAGCGGCTCCAGCGTTCTCTCGTCCACCGGAGACATGAGTTTGATTCCCCACACGGGTGATAAAAAAGACGAATACCACTTGGCATACCGCCATGGCCTTGTGCAGCCGCTGGCAAGTTAAGGTGACCATTGAGCCCCTCGAATCTTGGTGAAGACAGCCTCCTCCTCCTCATTTATTTATTTAATATAGATATATGCATTTAAAATCCAACCATTGTATTGCTCTTCTTCTTGAATGTAGAGACCAGGGTATGACGTTCAGGGTAAAGATTTATTTCGTAAGAATATTATTTCGCTCTAACACTGTATTCCGTGTATTTGATAGCGAAGATCATACTTTGTAACAAACACCGAAAATGCGTTGTTGGGTGTCCATTCGTTGGTCAAAGAATCAAACAACAATAAAAATGTATTGTTATATTCAGTGAAGTTCTTCATTTAACGCAGAACATGTGAATGTCCGAGTTAGAATTGGTCTTCAAGCGGGGACTAATGGGATCGGGTGGTCACACACTATGCACTGACTACTAACAGCCAATTTGGTGACTACAGTGAGTGTGAGAGTTTAGTTTTACGCCACACTCAGCAATAGTCCAGCTATATGGCGGCGGTCTGTAAATAATCGAGGCTGGACCAGACAATCCAGTGATCGACAGCATGAACATCGATCTGCGCAATTTCGAACTGATAACATGTGTCAACCAAGTCAGTGAGCCTGACCACCCGATCCCGTTAGTTGCCTCCTACGACATGCATAGTCGGCTTTCATAGCAAGCATGGGTTGCTGAAGGCCTATTCTACCCCGGACTTTCACGGGTCGGTGACTACAGTATCAAATAATACATTGGGGTACAACTGTAAAACGTATATCCCAGCAAAATCACTGATCATATATCATGTTCTAAACATCAACGTTACACCAGAGAATATCCACTCGCAAATATCTCTCGAAATTGTCGCCCCGAGAGAACATCTAAGTCCCTAACAAATTGAACTTACTGTTTTTTTAAATGCAGTATCGTTGTAATTTATTAAATCCATCGCTAGATTGTCAAGGATTGCCGACAGCTGAGGGATGGTGTAAAAGCAGCTAGGATCGAAGCAGCCAGCGAAAGTAATGTAAATCCCCACAGTCCCTAGAATAGTGACCTACTTTCAGTTTCGGATAATGTATGGCCCATGTTTAACATTGTATTGTCTTCTTCAAATAAAATGTTTCAGCTTAACATGCTAGTTTTATAGTCATATCACTCTTGCATTTTTACTGCAACAAGTTTTACTCTTCAACTTGTTTTCATGTTTATAGTGAGTGAGTTAATGATTAACATGACATCGGGAATATTTCAGCCATATCGTGACGAGAACATCATCTTTATAGTATAAATAGTTTTTGTCACGATATGGCTTGGATATTTCAAATGTGGCGTTAATTTTTGACTCACTCTCTCACTCGGTCAAATCTATGTGGCAAGACATGAAAATATTGATGAGTATATGAATGGGTTACTGACAAATTTAACTGGAAATCAGGTACCGCCACTCACACAACAGAAACATCGTGGTCTGTAATGATGAAAAGCCTATTTGTAGGCAGCCATTTTGCTGCGTTGAAATATGTAAATCACTTGCATCCTCTAAAGTGCACAAACAAATAAGAAATCCGAAACAGGAACGGATGATTTATTGTTGGACAGTTTAAAACCAGAACTCCTTATTTGTTCTGGAACTTTGCACAGAGTGCCCGGCATCGTCAGAATGCTCGAACCAGGTACTGCCAGCTGTCGCATCACTTGGTACACTTCTCGTCTTGGCTGTCATCGCCCATCTGACATCCATTATTTACATCAGAAGGTAAGAAGAAAATAATATATGTAGAAATGATATTTACTGTTCCAAGTGTTGGAGCCATGGCTCGCTAAATACAGTGTGTATTCCCAATGCAGGATATTAACTATCCCAAAACACACGAATGTGATAACCTATTTATCATACAGTGTCATTCTTACTTTAAAACTTGAAAAAAATGCGATTTCATTTGCCACAGATCATGAAACTAAACTTGAGATGCGCCTGCATATCTATGACGTCACAAATATGTGCATAGTAATATGTGACGTCACAAGCTCGGTGACGCAGTTTTCTACTGATCACTCATTTGACTGCGTTACGTTACGTAGTTTCCAGTCAGCTTTTATGTTAAAGAGCGTATTATTGTCAACAAATATTAACTTAGTTTGAAAAATGACAAAAACCACGTGTGGAATTTGGGTTCAGTTAAACGTTTCAACAATAATTCTAGTGTTCGCGAGGCATTTTGCAAGCGCACTTGTCAACTGACAAAGTGTCAAACAGTTCATTCGAGAGTTTCCTGGCTGCTGTCTGAGTTAATGATTGAAAGACGCCTGTGTTTCGGTGCTGGTGAAGTCGCAATCAGCCCCGTCTATCATTACGAAACAACAATTCTCTCTCACCAAGGCACTCACAGTACCGTGACCACGGCCGTCATTCTGGACATGATCGCCGATAGATGGGTGTGACGCCATGTTTGTTTACAGTGTGGAAGTAATCCCTAAAATTTGCATATGACTTCTCTAATTTGTATCGGTATCCGCATATGACCCCAACGGATACCGAAAATATCCGCAGGCTTTATCCTGCCGAGATCACTACCCTTTGTATGATATATATATATCTGCTCTCGTGTGATGTTTGACTATTTCCAAATGTTCTTGTTTTGATTTGTAACAAATGTATCAGCATGATAACACGTTGTTTTCTATAATATTTCACGTTTCTCAATGACGCTTCTTTGAATTTTATTTGCATATTTTCTAACCTGTGGCCAGGGAGCAAAAAGTATTTCGTTCAAACATTACCAGTAGTATGTATTTGGAACGTATTTTCATTTTGTGGTATTTAAAAGACAGTTCGCCAGATGTGTACGTTAACAAAATGGGGACCGGCAGTGGAACCAGGTTTCAAATGAACCCCTGCATCTCGTGCATGTCGAAAAGGGGAACTTAAAACGCATCCAAACTAAACTTTGCACAAAACTGTGGTGAATTGTGGTGTACCATTCATGATCGTAATACTGCGAGGCTGGTCTTATTACAAGACATATCATAGACGTAATACGTTTAAAGTTTTAAGTTGGCACTGGTCTCGGTTAGTGACTGGCTTCATTTTTGCATTACAAAACCTGTGTAGAGTGTACCTTTTAACAGGCATTGATATTGATGTTTTGCTTGTACTGAGGAGTTACCTTTGTTGCTAAGACCAGCCTCGTGTAAACATGTCAGCTTGCAGATACATATAAATGATATATATTTGATGTATGGACATTGTTGCGTTGACGCAAAGAATAAAATGTCCTCATCCATAAATGTGCCGTCTTTTTACTGTCTCTCCATAAATGTGCCGTCTTTTTACTGTCTCTCCAGTTTCTTTTCGAGTATAGTCGCCGAAAGGAGACAGATTTTTGGGAAGAAGAGTATATTTGTTAAAGTGGATTGTAAGTGGATTGGGATTGTCAGTACATAAGTCATTTGTTTAAGTGGATTGTAAGTGGATTGGGATTGGTAGCACATGAGTCATTTGTTTAAGTGGATAGTAAGAATTTGCAAATGCTAAAAGAGTTGTAGTTGATATCCAATGGTATCACTAATGTATGTCTCCAAAGTGAGTAAGTGAGTCTGGGTTTACACCATTTTGCACAATATTCCACCAATGTCACGACGAGGGACACGAGAAATGGGCTTCTCTTTGTACCCGGGTCTTATTAGGTATGTCAAATTCGTCTTAGTCAAAAGAAATATTGCCGATGTAACAATAACTATTAACCCACTTACTCACTCACCCAATACCCACCCACTCATTCATTTATATTGCCTCTCTGTGCCTACAGCGCCACCAGTGTACGGTGCATGTCCTCTTGAGCATTTGCTATGTGTTACGAAAGAAAGAAACAGAACGCACTGGTGAAATTAGAATATAATACTAAGTTCCGTACGGTGAAGTCAGTTTGGCTGACGCAAGAATCAAACTATGCATGGTGATAGTTACATGTCCTGTATACACAATGGCAAAGCTCGTTGTCCTATCATAAATATAAGACACGCACCTCAAAGACGGGACTTTCCAATCAGTATATGACGTAGTTATCCTGGACTGTCATCATTGTTTATACCACTGAATACGAATTAGGATTCTGCCCTTTGGAATTCTCCGTAGAAAGCCATTGGTGTTTGAATTTTGAAAGCAAACCAGCAGGGAAACGACTTCTGTATGTTGTAGCGTTGGCACGTTAAAACAACGTTCTCGGTGAATAATAAGAAATATGTGAAGGCGAAATATTTCGAAATGTTCCGATTGGTGTCAAATTCCATAGAATCACCACCAAGTCAAATTTAAATCTCCGTTTGTAGTATGTGCCTCCCCATACGATCACACCATCGACTCCATTGATTTGTCCAAAACAGTTCGCTGACAAATGTCTATTCAACGTCAACGTCAACGTCAACGTCAGTGGACGCGCCGTCGTCCGTCTTAACTGTGGACAAAACTCGTAATTCGTCATCAAAACAGACTGGCAGCCAGTGCGTTGCCAGAGTTTTGTATTGTGTTACTCCATAGTATAGGTTCCACTACACTATATCAACATCACATGCTCCCCGAGCGGACAGAGGCCTGTGACAGCTGTAATTGGATGTAATAGTGTAAGATGTTTATGTGTTTTAAAAGCACATCCACCCTGTTATTAAAACTGACCACAATTTTAAGCATTTAGTGCTGTCATATTTATCACCATCGGTTATGTTTATGTGTCTACATATATTTTGAAGTAGGTGACATTTGGTGTGGAGATGGGGGTTGATGTGTTCCGCCTCCTGTGCTGGGAAAAATGGCAGGACAAGTTGGCCACAGCTTGTGTTTTATTGTAGCTTAGAGGCCAGACTGTGCCCATGTTTACATGGAATGGCTGTTGATAGCCTGTATGAGTTTTAAGAAGATATATCGTTACTATAGAAGTCTTCGGGAAGACGTTTGGTGTCGTGTAACCTGTAAGTCGTCGTCGACTCAGACGTAATGTGTGTGTATGTGTGTATGTGTGCGTGCGTGTTTGTGTTTGTGTGTGTGTTAGTGTTTGAGTGCCTGTGTTTGTTTAGGGTGTGTGAGTAAGGGTGTGGAGTCTCTCAGTATATATTGTTCATTTTGTTTTTCATTTTTCTGCACTATATTGGAAAGAATGCATCTAGGGTACGACAGAGAAGTTTATACCTTTACACTCATGCGTAGCAAAGCAGTTTCGCAGTTGTATAACTGCAGTTGTATAATAGGCATTTCAACTGGTAGCAGCTAAACCAGCTGATGTTTGCACAAAGTATGACAAGACTGCGGCCATGTCCCTATGATGTTTTTTTAAATACATGTTTAACTGAAACAACTTCCTGATAGCCGGATATAATAGTAATATATCGGTGTTCAGAAAGGCGAATGTGGACTGTTTATGTGAGAGGTGTGCAGCGTAGAGACATGTTTCTGCTATAATCAGTCCTGTGTATGAAGATCTTCTTGTGCTTATATATGGGTATCGGAACCAACGAGTGATAACGTCCTGTTAATGTTCTTTGGTCCGTGTTACAAAACGATCGTTGCGCTACGTTTGTCGTAAGTCTATGCTAAAGTATGGGAGTTGCGATCACCATAGCGCTACGGCCGCTTTGTGAAAGTATCACCTGTTACTTATGCATCACGTTATTATGAGCACATATACGTGTCTTCGTACACTATGTTTCATAAACGAGAATGACTCTTAGTCCATGAGTGGGCAGTGGGGTTGCCTGGATAAAAGGTGTCCCCCAGCGTGATATTGCTGGATATTGCTAAAACTTACTCACCCACCCATTTAGTCTTTGAAGACATTTTTTAAAAAATGAAACTTTATGCGGACATGTTTTTATCATGGACAAGTGGTGAAACTGTGATTATTTTACCATGTTAATACTTGAAACGTATAACAAGCCATATAAATGAATGCCAACTTTAACGTGCCAAAGCAGATGATAGATGTTAACCACTGTCAGTATGAACAGTACCTGATGACATATTGTTAGATGATATATTTTTTCAAGCAAGCAGACCAGGTCTTGGCTATGTCTTTCAGCAAATGTGAAAGCATAATCATATATTTTACTACAAATCTCAAAGTCCTGGCGCAGATAGATGTAATGTTGTACACAATAGGGCTTAATGCGGAGTCAGCAAAAACATTTCATAATCACATTGTACCTTCCTCACACAAACCTGAACGACGTACACGGTATATCGTTTTCCAGTAAACATAAGCTTGAATTCAAATTTCTCTCTACCTTCCACGGATGACCTCAACCCAAGGAGGATAACACAGTGTGTGTATTTAGGCATACCATGTCTGTCGAACTTAATATCAAAATTAGCACAATGTATAATCGTAACATGTAACCTAATATACTGTAACGAAGTAAGTACGAGCGCTACGACAAATACTACGAGATGTTTGGCTTACGAGAGCTTTGTGAAACGGGGCCCAGGATGTAATATCAACTTTAACCGTCAGTACACTACCTAACTGGAAAGATGAGCGTTAGTTCTATGAGGTTTTACACGTACATGATAATGTCGCTTTTTATGTGTATCGTATTCATCATAGCTGTGTCAAAAGTTTAGATTCACTTAAAACACTCACACAAAACAGTGAGTAAACATTATGTGTTGGCCAGGATTCCGGGTGTTATTGAGTATTTGAAGCAATGGAATACACTTGGAACAAACATGTTGTTTATCAACATTGTGAACAAAAAAGTAAACTAAATGGTTTTCCTGTCTGCTGTCGTTTACATCGAGTACTGGTAGCCTGCGACCTCGTTGTATCGCGGTACTTAGCATACCCGTAATCGTCAACAGAATTTGGAACTTATATGGCTTATTTCATAATGAAATCCGATTAACATGACATGTAATCAGTGCATTTGTGAAGAAAATATTATTTTAGGTTTGGTAGTATTTCAGCGAGAGCCATTAGACGAATGAAGCCGGTTAATATTTACCAAAGGAGATGACTCATCGTATCGTAAACACTAAAACTCGGATTGCAAGGTGAAATAGGGGAAAAATGAAATTTCTTTAGTCACCTCAATGTGAAAACGGTCGAGATATGTTTTTGCTATCCAAGTTGAACAAAACTGTGTCCATAACGAAACATTATCCCGGGAAACCACCATACTTCCAAAATAGAATGCACAAATGGTCAATCAAATTAGTTTCACAGTCATTTAGAGAATTTATTCACAATGTGGACAGAGAAATTTACTGTGTGATGCCAGTGCAAAATGACAAATGAGTCCAGTGCTGACACTTGTCACAGTGAGCCCACTTCACTAAGACAAGATAGGGGTGGGACCTCATGGCTGGAGGACTGTTCTTACCACAAACACAATTTTCATAGTCATCATCAGATGCATGGGAAGAATTGCTGGGGTCCGAATCATCTACATGGTATACCGATGGGCCGGGCTGTGGACTGGAAGTAGAAGTGTTTGGTACAGCTATTGAAGGTTTGGTTTTCTTTACTGGAGGAACATTTTTTTCTTCTGGGTGTTGTTGTTGATTTCATGATGTTTACATTTTTCTGTTTGAGCAGGTTTCGTCCAAGATATGGTGGTACAAATCTCTTCTGTTTCGGTTTGGTGGTAACTGAAGTAATTTTCCTCTCCTCAAAGAACTTGTGTGCTCTCTGTGAAAATTATGATGGATTAGTAGCTGATGCCTGTGATGATGACGGTGGCATGTTAGCTGATGCCTGCACCTCATTTTCTTTATTCTGATTCTGATTCTGATCTTGTACAGCAGTATAGATATTAGCCGGTGAGACCAACACCACATGATATGCATGATTTCAGAGAGGGAAGATGCCAGATTTTCTGAATGTTGAAGAGCTCTTTCAAGTATGGTTTAGCTAGCTGTGAGCTTGGCAGCTTCGTACTTTGTGATCTTCATTCCTGGATTCTGTTGAAGAAAGAGCTGGCATTCTCTGTTGTACATACATTTAAAGCGTCCAAATACAGCAACATCCAGTGGTTGTGTGATGTGGCTTGTGTGAGGTGGCAGCATGAAGAAAATGATGTTGTGCATTTTCCCCCATTCCACAAGCGTCAAAGACACATGTGATCTATGGCGGTCAAAGAGAAAAAGAGTCTTGGGTCCTGACGGATCTGCCGAAATACCAGCATACTTAATGAAGTGTTTGGTCAGATAGTTCTGAAATATATTTGTGTAGGACCAGCCACTCGTTGACATGCAACCAGAGGAACCTGATGGAGCACCTTTTAATAACCCATCATTCCGTCTTTTTCCAGGAAATAAATTATACGGGTGGGGTGGGGGAATGGTGTGTGTGTAATTTCCTACAGCATTACCTCCTCCAAGATGGTTACTGTAGAGGACCTTGGTGACGTTACAGCCTGTGGTTGACATGTAGCATCACATACAATCTTGGGTGGTGCGTGTTTAGTTGTCACACCCGTTTCATCCAAGTTAAAGACACGTTCAGGCTTGTCATGTAAACCATGAAGCGTCATGATGGTGGTCAGCTCTCTGAAGTATGCAGAGAGGACTTCTTTAGATGCATATTGAGCTCGCAACATTGAGAGTTTGTGAGGCTTCGCCAATTTCAAGTCAGGCCAGCGTCTCAGGAAACCATAAAACCAGTTGTCACTCAAAGGTTTGTCAGTTGGTGTTTTTTCACCTTGAGTGACTGCGAAGTCTGCAGCAAGATATTGTGCATTAGGTTTGGTGTACCCATAGCCTATGGAAGATATGTATTTAACATGTTCAACTAACTTTCTCCTCTTGCAGTTGGCTATGCACCAACTGCAACATTACCCCTTGTTCTGTCCCGGAGAGTTGACTCCGGAACACCATACTGGCGTGCAGCACGATAAACTGACATCCCAGTCTGGGTGGCAGTAAATGCTTGTTGCAAACTAACAGGATCATACTGTTGTCTTGCCCTAGCAGGAAAATTGAGTTTTCTCTTAGTTTTGCAAAAATCCTGAAAAAAAAAATTAAAATTGAAATTATTATTTAAAAAAACATTTCTTTTTAAAAATATTTGAATAAAAAAGAGAAAGAATATTTGAGAAAATTTAATATCTTAAAAGTATTTAATTTTCATTTTAATGTTCTTTATGTTTCATATATTGTTTGATTTTATACTTTAGGCATTTCAATGCAAAATATGATGTTAAATAATGACAGCATATGAATAAGTAACCATGTGTACAATAGTACAATAAAATTCTCTCTTACTTTCTGTTTTGTTTGAGTGTGCAAATTCTTTTTCATTGATCAGGGATCATTTCACATTTTCTTTCCTTATTTGAATTACAACTTTTGGCAGATTAATATGGCTCCTAACGTCACTTACGTTACCTTATATGGCATCAACAAGATGCAGGCGACCAAGTTCAGATCAAGTGGGAAGGGTAATAAACGACACACGTAAATATTATTGCAGGTATTTCATGCATGGGGTTGAAACAGATTCCAAAAGATTCCTGAATTTAATGTTAATATTTCTCCTGGATAATACTTACGAAGATTTGATACATCGTGGTTGTTTCCAAAATGTCCACAAGCCACTGACGTCTGACTGCCGATTTACATATGCAAATGACCGCTAGGAGGCGTGTCTCGAGCAGAAAACCGGAAATACCTCTTGCCGCGATACCATGAATGCCGCGAGGTGCGAGTATACAGCAGTGAAGTGTCATCAGCTGGCCGTTTCTTCTGGTTTCCATGGCGGCATCTGGATCTGCTCATTTGTGACGTCATTCTGACTTTCCGTCACAATGCTGTGATGTACTGTAAGTCCCCATGGTCCCGACTTCCATGTATGGTGACCTACCTTCAGTTGTTGGCAATCTTTTTATATTGTGTTGTCTTCTGTAGATAAATGTGTTGGATTTCCAGACTAGTTTCATGTCTGTATATGTGCTCCTAGTTGTGCTACTGTCCTTCTATTACATGGTTATAAAATTTGACTTTATAAACATATAACTGTTTTTGTCACGATATAGCTGAACCAGTGTGACTCACTCACGTACTCACTCACTCACTGTGCTCTGAGGGCGGTTGTAACGATCTATTAAAATGCATTGTTAGTGTCAGATTCCCGGGTGTGTGCAAGTCCTTGATAACTGTACCTTGCAATCCAGGGAGCAGTTAAGCATTATTTAATGCTCAGTCCCCGACTCCCCGTCTTGATTACTAAAGTCATTGAAAATTGCTCATTGAGTCTAGATCAGACAATCCTGTGATCAACATCACGAGCATCGATCTGCGCACTTGGAAACCACCTGGGGGAATATTAAGTCCAATAACCCGTTTGTCATAGGTTGCAGCCCTGTGGCGGTGGAGGAAGGGATCCTGGTGGTTGAGGGCAATAGCAGTCTGAACCCGTTCGTTTTGCCTAACACACCACTTTGCAGTTGGCCCTGACTCTACCTAGACTGGCTAACAATCGGCGGGTCACGCTATGCCCAGTGCATTGTATTTGATATTACAGAAACTCCATTTTTACAAATGATCTTAATAAGGGTATTGATCAAATTATCTCAATGAAATTAAATATATTTAAAAAATCAACAAATGGTGTATTTACCTAGAGTCGTATGTCCATGTGGCTCATGGGTCAAGCAGTTGCAGAGCGAATTACTTTGAACATTACACTTACTATGTGTTCATTGTATACTGAGTCAAAAAAGAAGCTTCACAAGAACAAGAGATGGTAAGATGGTTACATTGTTATTATTTCATTGCTGAGATCTGTGTGATGTACTCGATACACTGACAGTGCCACAATCAGTTCCATTAGGCTACACCGCCGTTCTAAAACATGGGTATACAGAATGTCAAGTCACAATATGGACGTCGAGAATGGAGATTATTGGTAACTCGCACCCGATTTCGAATGGTCTGTGAGGACAGTCGATCTCTAAACCTCTTAGCCCTGGTTCGTGTTGCCGTAGAAATCTGTTTGACGGTCTTCTGCCAGTGACGTCACACGTGGACGACCGATCAGAAATGGTGCCAGTCTGTTGTAGACGACCCTGCAAGTCATACATAGTATGACGGCTGCATCCCATTGCTCTTGCGACGTCAATAACTGATCTTCCCGCTCGCAACATGCTAACGGCACGCTCACGTTGCACATTTGACAATCGTGGCATTTAAAGTACCGTTAGAACTGTGGTTTAAAGGTGTTTTTTCAATTCTTGAGGCCAGTGCAAACAAATGCAAATGAATAAAACTTCGATGCTAAGATCACATGATCGACTGCACGTACAAAACCTGGTTTGCCACTAACGTCATTTGCACGACGAATGGATGGGTTTGAGTGGACTTTGCTAACATCGAAAGATAGGGATCCCATTTCGGAGACATAGATGCATCGTCAGAGAAAAATTATTCATTATCTTTGAAAATGACATTTTGTGAAGTTTCTTTCTTATGTCCATGTTATAAACAATCGGCTATTTCGCGAGATTATCCATGAGAAAGTCATCAAGTTAAAAACGTTTTGCACAACTTCCTAAAGCAATTTAAAATTAAACTATGCTTTTGGGGAAATGCTGTTATCCAGACGTGTTCTTGTTATCATTGATGTCGACTACTCTCTATTAGGTGATGATGGTCTTCTTCCTTAAACACTTACATCTACGTCGTAATGAGACATTAGCGAGCGACTGAGTGAGTGAGTTAATATTTAACGTCACATCAGCAATATTTCAGCCATACCGTAACGACAACATATTTTGACATTGAAATTGAATATGTGTAAAATAGAGAAAAAACCTGTCGTCAAATGACAGTAAAACAACTAGAATATCACAATGACAATTAAAACTAATATTGAAAGATAAAACTGATATCACTGTTGGGGCAGCTGTGACGAGAACCATTAATATTATACATAATAGTGAATGGTAAAAAATCTGTCAGCGAAGGACAGTAAAACAGCTAGATCATCACAGATAGATATTTAAAACTAGTAAGTAAATCTAAAACAGATTAACTACAGATGATGATACAATATGAAAATGGGCTATAAACCGCCAACAACTGAAGGTAGATCACCATACCAAGGTCCATGGGACTTACAGTACCTTTGCTACCTGCATGGACCCTAGTTGGATTTACATCATCCCTTCAGCCGCTGGCGATTGTAGGGAAGTTCAGCCAAAATTTTAAAAAAAGAGATATACTGCGTTTAATATAGGGTAAGCGAAAATTAAACTGAAGGTTTTGAGACTTACCTACCCTTTCAGGACAATAATTACTTCCCCCATCACCCCGAGTTGGCAAGGAGCAGGTGGTAATCCCCCCTCGTACCCATGGTCGGTCCGATGCACAGAGAAATTATGGAATATTGAATAGTAAGTACATTTAAATATATATCTAGGTTTTTAATGCTTGCGTTGAATCACCATTCTAATGACAATATCAAGCGAAATCTGGCAGGTAAAAAAGTTGTTAAACGTATGTCTTAGTGACAGAAAGAATGTTCAACCTGATGATTAAGATCATTGTCGTTGAATGCTATAATTTTAAGATTTCGTTTTTGTCAATAGTAGCACATATTTAAACAGAAAGCGGGTCGATAACAAGGGCGATGACAGGAAATATACTATATCCATAACAAAGTGATAAACGTCAAAAATGGAAGTTAAAAATGTTACTATAACAAGCATAACATAATTTCTTTTTCCTGATCTCGTCAAGTGCCGACTGTCACTGTAGGAGCGCTACTGCCTGTGCCGTGTTCCCCTTTACTCCCTGTAAACAGGTCGGTCATCCAGATAAATGTCACGAAGGATGCTACGTTTCCTATTGCCAGAAAGGTTAGTAGAGGGCATTCTCACCTTCTTTATCGATGTGTAAGATCGAACTCATTCCAACTGAATAATGGAAGTTCAATCACAGTAGAAATCTCCTCGTTGTATCAGTGGTATTTTCCACAGTATTTTCTAATGTAAACGCCCTAATGTAAACAGATTCCAGCATTTG
Source organism: Haliotis asinina (assembly GCF_037392515.1). Classification (NCBI taxonomy): domain Eukaryota; kingdom Metazoa; phylum Mollusca; class Gastropoda; order Lepetellida; family Haliotidae; genus Haliotis; species Haliotis asinina. The sequence continues at coordinate 47,086,049 of NC_090288.1, read as the reverse complement.
AACATCCATAAATCATGTTAAAGGTACATGTGAACGGAAAAGAATATCAAGTACCATGCTCCGAATAGTTTCACTGTTTAGGCATGTATACATATATGTATATGTTGTATATATGTTTACATATACCTGTATCACGGACATGTCAGAAATGCCAAGACACCTTCGACACTTGCTATGTTAGAACAAAACCATTAGGTCACACGCGATACGTCACATTATAATAAAATATGATACAGTAATGCGTGTACTGTCACCTGTTTCAATGACACTTTGTCACGAAACAATAAACATGTGCTTTTAGTGCATCTGTGATTTGTAATTTGAATACATTCATGAGCTTAACACTCTGTGTTTTCGCCATATGTCTTGCTGGTCACTGACCATGACCACGGAAAGCGAAGTAGAGATGTTGGATCCTTATACTCATGTAATATATCATTATCATTGTCTCACTATTCAGTTATGTTTTATTTACAGCTTGTAAGTCGTTTGCGGTGTCAGGGATTTCGGTTGTCGTCACGTAAAGTGTCCAGACCACCTTTAACATTGCCGTACAAGTTGCCGAATGAGTGAGTGCGAATGAGTTTAGTTTTACGCCCAACTCATCAATATTACAGCTATATGGCGGCTGTCTGTAAAGAATCGAGTCTGGACCAGACAATCCAGTGACCAACAGCATGAGCATCGATCAGCGTAATTGGGAACCGCTGACATGTGGGTCAACCAAGTCAGCGAGCCTGACCACCCAATCCCGTTGGTCGCGTCTCACGACAAGCATGGTCGCTCATTATGGCAAGCATGGGTTGCTGAAGGCCTGTTCTACCTCGGACCTTTACGGGTCACAAGTCGCTGAAAGGTGCACGTATTCCGTAGTGTCGGGAACAGCAATTACAAGTTACAAGGAATGCAAGGGTTGATGGGATAGCCTAGTGTTCGCCAAAGCTGAAGACCCGGATTCGATGGCCCACATTGGTACATTGTGCAAAGCCCATGTCCGTTGTCCCCAGCAGTGATAATGCTGAAATATTGCTACTACTCATCATATTATGAGTATAATATTATTCACTCCTTCGTGCATGCAAACCAGCTACTGTTGAAAATTCTGTAACATATCGAGGCTCAGTGTTTGCAAAACTTTAATTTGCTAGCTGGCCATCAGGGCCTGCGGGCGTTACATTCTACAAGCCCTGAATGAAATCTGCAGGTCCATTTGTTTAAGTAGCATCATGGACGGATACCGAAGGATAATAAAAACAGATTAATTCTGGGGATTCCACGTGACTTGAAAAGACAAAACAAAATGACAGACAGGATAAAAGGGCCTGCAAACATTTGAAACTGCCGGCCCGATACAATATTACCCAGCACTGGGCATCCGAACCGGCGATTATTTCGAACGCTGTCGAGGCTGTTGAGTAGCCTAGTGGTTAAAGCGGCAGCTCGTCGCACTGAAGACCCGGGTTTGATATTCCGCACGTGGGTACAGTATGTGAAACCCATTTCTGGTTTCACATTGCTGACACTGCTGTAATATTGCTAAAGCGACTAAGACCATGCTCATACTCTGACTCCATATCTACCAGAATACAAAAGTACACATAAATATTAATATGAATCAAATTAGACCTTGGCAGTTACCCCTCAGCCAATGTGCTTGTTAGTTTATAACGAATTAAACAACTAGCCTCCCCCACAGCTATTAAAGTGTATGTCTTTACTCTGTTACTTGAGACCTCAATTATTCAAACCCGTTCATTTCTGTCACAAGGTCATCTTATGGTTTTACTGTCTCGGTGTAAATGTACGACAGGGAATGTAGCTGGATAGGGTTCTCGCCCGGGGAGCTGAGATGATATCTTTCAAGCGGACGATCTGTACATGGCTTTCGACATATTGACGTAGAACACAAATGACAATGCGTGACAGTAGCTATGTCACCACTGTAATAGATCCGATCAGGTGTTTGCTACCAAGCAATGTTATCTGCTGTAAACATTAATGCATACGTTATCTGATTGAAACGTTAATACATACGTTATATGATTATCGCAGCATATGAAGTGGGGCATAACCCCCAAAATTACCCTATGTTGAAGGATCACACATCGTCAAGTCAAAAATAACATTAAACCACGTACAAGGTAACCTGCAAAGCAGGATGTAATATTATCTTGAAAGGACTGTTTAAATATCTCTGTGTTCCCTGGTATGGATCACGTGAAGTCTCCTACCTACTATTTTCTTCCTGGTTGTGTGTCGCCGTATTTGTCTAACGTGAACACGGGTGAGTATCCGCTAGGTCTTACATTGCATTCTATATCTTCCATCTTACATTTGCGATTTACTCTTGATGTCAGTAATGTCGCTTCATCATAATTATGTGGGACAGATGCCGTTGTTTTTCCGGGAAGACAGTGGCAACGTCGCTCACTTTACTTTTTATGTTTCCTTTGTTGACCCTGTTGAGTATCCATGAGGTTTTACATGCGAATCACACCTTTGTAACTAAAACTTGATGCCAGAATTGTCAGTTTCATAATATATTATGTGTCGTATGTTATTTTCGACCGAACACCGACGGTGTTGTCACTTAGCTTTTTATATCTATTGAATATGGAATCCGAGAAGGGACATTGTCGCGTTGTCGCATTGTCGCGTTGTCGCCCTGTCGCCCTCTCAAAAACAAGCAAAATGAGGCAAAAATTAACCAAAGCGCGACAATGCGACAATGCGACAACGCGACATTTCGCCTGTTTGTCGCATTGTCGCGTTTCGAATAACATTTTCTCTGTTCCTCCAAAGTGCGACACGCGACATAGCGACAGTTTTCAAGGTCAAAATATGTCGCGTTGTCGCATTGTCGCCCTATCTAAGATATGTAAGAAGTCACTAAAACGCGACACGCGACAATGCGACAACGCGACATTTCATCAAAATGTCGCGATGTCGCACTGTCGCGTGTCGCGCTTTATTAAAATATTGACCATAGCATGCATTTAACAAATTGACTGAAACGCGACACGCGACAATGCGACAAAATGTATGTCGCATTGTCGCGTTGTCGCCCTTTTGGTTACCAGTGCGCATGTGTAGAAAGTCAATTAATCTACGCATGCGCAGAAAATGTTATACTCTTTTCCAGACTTCACTGGTCTTTCGTTACCTCCAATGGTTTTTAAAATGAAGTAGTGCTCGAAATGGCAACGGGCCTTCTATTCTTGAACTTAATGCAAATCTTTCTTTATTGTTTTACATATTGCAAATGGATTTAGCCAGTCAAGTGTGTTCTAGCAGCAAAACGAATTAGTAATGCAACTATTCATTGTAATCACGGCTCTCTGTACCCCTGTCATTCAAGGCGGGGCAATTTGCTGCGCAGATTTAGTCTCTTAGTCACACCAGATATATAGTTATTATCATAAGTTCGAATCCCAGCACCATACACACCAATCACTTTGGAGATTTCGATGACAGGTTGTGATTACAGGTTGTGAAAAACTAAAGTATTGTTAAAATTCAAGCCACATCGGCAGAAACATCAGGTGATGTCCTCGAATGGGTCACTATGTTCCATAATATGGCTCCTGACAGTTTCGTGGTACAGTCCTGTCCGACGCTGATGAATTTGTCTGAGATCTGCCTCTGTTCAGCCAGCAGTGGATGGATACCAAGTAGAATTAGATATCACTTAACCATCCGTCACCTCAATGACAGTTTAGGTCGACTTTGAAACGTCATAGTGGGAAAACGCCTTACGAATGGACAGTTAGCAGTAAGATATTAGAAACAATGACATCACTTGGTAGAGTTGCGTACACTTGTAGTGCCAGAAACTAGCTTTCCCTCCCTCACTCCTCTCACTCTTCTCGCCGCTCCACTCCACTCACCCAAGGTTTATTGGTATAAATAGCACGGTATTTCATTACAATGATGTATTGTGATGTCCTTTTTCATTTCTGTTTGAATCCTATATTATTAATCCTGCACATAGCCTGATTCGCAATATGCCTCATAATTTTTTCATACGGATACTATATAGATTCAGCGATACACATGTACTTGTATCGTTTCAAACCTACGGCTGCTGTATCAAAAAAAATTCAGCAAAAGGGTCAGTCTGAATAGAACCATTCCGTTAAGCAACGACACTCAACCACTATGGACTTTACGACTAGATGTACGTTCATTTATCATTGTTCTGATGTCGATCCCTGGCTACCTGAATCCTTTAAAAATATCGAAAAATAATCATGCTTGTCATATTTTCTTTTTTACATTCCGCCGTAACTAATAAAATTTTGATGAAATGTATTCACGCATTACCGCGCGTCGCGTTTTGTTAAAATATTGACTACAGTATGTATTATAAGATGTTTACTAAAACGCGACACGCGACAATGCGACAACGCGACATTTTGATGAAATGTCGCATTGTCGCGCGTCGCGTTTTGTTAAAATATTGACTGCAGTATGTATTATAAGATATTTACTAAAACGCGACACGCGACAAAGCGACAACGCGACATTTTAATGAAATGTCGCATTGTCGCATTGTCGCGCGTCGCGTTTTGTTAAAATATTGACTACAGTATGTATTATAAGATATTTACTAAAACGCGACACGGGACAATACGACTACGCGACATTTCGTCGCATTGTCGCGTTTTATTAGTTACGGCGGAATCCAAAAACTATCACAAGCATGATCATTTTATATGCTTTTTAAGAGCTGAGATACCCCTGATTCGAACTCAGAACAATGATAAATGAACATCCATGTTGCCGTGTAGTGTGTGGGTTAAGGGTGCGTGGTTAATGGCGCATTCAAACTGTCCATTTTGCTGAAGAATATTATGATTCAGTAGGTGCATGTTTGAAAGTAGTACATAAGTATCACTTGATCAAGTATCCATATGAGAAAAGTATGAGATATATTGTGAATTATCTCATGTGCAGGGTTAATAAGACAGGATTCAAATAGAACTAAAAACAGACATGACAACACATTATTGTATTGAAATACCTGGCTAATTTGCGAAGCTTCCCAAACCTTGAAAGAGTGCAGCGGTGGAGGAGTGAGGAGTGGTGTGGAGCGAAGCGGAGAGGAGTGGGCTAGGGTGGAGTGGAGTAGAACGGAGCGCCGGAGGAGTGAAGGAGGAGGAGGGGAGAGGAGAGGAGAGGAGAGGTGTGGTGTGAAATGGAGTGGAGCTTCGCAGAGTAGGAGGAGTGATGGAGGGAGAACTGGTTTCTGGCACTTCAAGGGTACGCAACACTACCAAGCTATTTCATCGTTTCTAATAAACCATTCCTCCAACAGAAACGCATAGACGATTTGTATTTTCACAACTCTTCTGTTGCCAGGCGTCTGAATGTTAGTCTGAGCAAGATATAATGACTTGCAGCTCGTTGCAGCCAAACAGATATAAGAAATCACCGCCCCCTTTCAGACAGACCTAGAGTTGCCACTGCAGCTCAAACAGGTACATGCGGGTACTACAGTTGCGTGATGGTACTCCCACGGGTGAGAGCACAACAGCCAGGGCACCTGGGCTTCAGAGGATGTCAGGTCAAACTGTACGGAACAGGCTGAAAGAGATTCGTTTGAGAACCAGAAAACCCGACGTCAGGGTCGTGCTACGTCGTCATCAACGTCTTCGCTTAGTATTTATTTGTTTTATAGACATTACCTTCTTCTAAAGCACATGCACTCATTACTGATGTAAAATTCATGCACTAAAGTCTATTTATGGACGAGTTATACACGTTTGAAACTTTTCTCAACAGATTTCTCGTCTATGCGTTTATTTCTTGGGATAGTATATCACAATGATAACAGTCCATTTGTATGGCGTTTTCCCATTATCACGTTCAAAGCCGACCTAAACTGTCTTTGAGGTGTCGGGTGGTTACATGATATCTCATTCTACTTGGTATCCATCCACTGCTGGCAGATCTCAGACAAATTCATCAGCATCGGACAGGAGTGTACCATGAAACTGTGTCAGGAGCCACATTATGGAACACAGTGTCTCATTCGAGGACATCACCTGATGTTTCTGCCGATGTGGCTTGAATTTTAACAATATTTCAGTTTCTCACAACCTGTCATCTAGATATCGGCGAAATGTTCAAAGTGATTAATGTGTATGGTGCTGGGATTCGAACTTATGATAATAGCTATCTGGTGTGACAAAGAGACATTAATCTGCACAGCAAATTGCCCCGCCTTGAATGACAAGGCAAACGTGTGCCCTGATTACAATGAAAAGTATCAAACATTTGTCTTGCTGCTAAAACACACTTCAATCACTAAATACATTTATATATAAAATAATTTTCTAACCAACAATGAAGATTTGCATTAAGTTCAAGAAAAGCAGTCCAACTGCCATTTCAAGCACTACTTCATTTTAAAAACCATTGGAAGTAGCAAAAGGACCATTGAAGTGTGAAATAGAGTTTAACTTTTCCTGCGCATGCGTACTATAATTTACTTTCTACGCATGCGCATCGGTAATCGGAAAGGGCGACAACGCGACAACGCGACAATGCGACATTTCAATATGTCGCATTGTCGCGTGTCGCGTTTTAGTAAATGTTTGGGTTTTTTTACACATCGTAGATAGGGCGACAATGCGACAACGCGACATATTTTGACCTATAAAGTGTCGCTATGTCGCGTGTCGCACTTTGGAGGAACAGAGAAAATGTTATTCGAAACGCGACACGCGACATCACGACAATGCGACAAACAGGCGAAATGTCGCGTTGTCGCATTGTCGCGCTTTGGTTATTTTTTGCCTCATTTTGCTTGTTTTTGAGAGGGCGACAACGCGACAATGCGACAACGCGACAATGTCCCTTCTCGGATTCCATAATTGAACGTCCGACTTTGGGACCACTGCATATATGCGACAGTGAGAAATTGATTCGAGTGTATTTTAGGTTGCAGTACATAGCGAACTGAGTTGATATGCAAAGGTATTGGTGGGTACCTGTTTCGTTCATGGTACTTGATATGTGTGTCCATCTTCCCGTAATACATAAGGGCACACCTGTATACCTTCAGTCCATCATTGCTCCGAATGTAACAAACTAGGAAAGAGAGTGCATCCCATCCGTAACGCGGCATTGCTCTCAACAGACTCACCGGAACGGAGAAATCACTGGTATGGAACAGTCAGTGTGCTGTTCACAAACATCAACATAACAGCCTCTATATCAGGTCGAGCAGCTTCATATAACGAATTTGATCATGCATCCTTGTTGGTCGTACCTTGTTTTGGAATACTTGTAAGATAGTCTATACGTTTAGTGCATATTCCATGACAGACATTGTATGTATGGAGAGTGTCAGAAATGTGTTTTGTGTTTCATATTATTACTCATGTCAATGCAGCCAACTATTCAAGTAGACGTAACATACGAGGGGATGTCAATAAGTTTTGAGCCTGGAGCATCTTTCATACCCAGGTGTCACTGCTTATCGTACGACATTGAACCTTGGGGTGTAGCTGATGTGATATATAAGTTTTGGTATCCTACTCTCCGAAGTTATTGAACAGCTCACATTGACAGAAAGAGACCCCCCTCACGGCAGTGAAAATGAATAAAATTGAGTATAGAGCAGTAATTAAGTTTTTAGTTCTTGAAGGAAACTCGGCGAAGAACATTGAAGAAAGGCTTTCAGCACTTTATGGGAAGTCTTCCCCTTCATCTGCTACCATCAAACGACGGGTCAATGAATTTAAGCATATGGTAGAGAGAGACTTGAAGATGGCCCCCGTCCAGGTCGCCCAACAACAAGCACTAGTCAGGAAAACATTGACAGAGTGCATAGACTTGTGCTGGAAAATCGTCGAATCACACTCCACGAGTTAGAGGAGACCACAGGCATTTCACATGGATCCATCGAGACAATTCTTCATGAACATCTGGTCATGTCTAAGGTGTGCGCAAGATGGGTGCCAAGAATGCTTACAGATGAAATGAAGCAAACAAGGGTCACCATAAGCTAGTCCATGCTAACCAGATACAACAAGAATCCAGAAGATTTTCACTTTAGGCTAGTAACCTGTGATGAAACCTGGATCCACCACTATGATCCTGAGAGCAAACAAGAATCCATGGAATGGAAACATGTCACTTCTCCCAGGACCTAAAAGTTCAAAGCCTCCAGATCAGTGCAGAAGGTAATGGCGACAGTCTTCTGGGATAGCAAAGGCGTCATCCACATAGATTACTTACCAAAAGGAAGAACAATGAATGGGGAATAATACGCTAACTTGTTGAGGCAAGTGCGACAGTCAATCAAGGAGAAGCGCCGGGGCAAGATCAGTCGTGGTATTCTTCTACATCAAGACAATGCTCCAGTACACACCTCTCGCGTTGCAGTCGCTGCTGTCCAGGAATGCGGGTACGAAATCTTGCCGCATCCCCCCCCTACTCTCCAGACCTGGCACCAAGTGATTACCATCTGTTCCCAAATCTCAAGAAACACTTGCGTGGGCGTAGATTTCAGGATGATAATGAGCTTATTGCTGCTACTGAGGCTTGGTTTGAGGACCAAAATGGCGCCTTCTAGAGAGATGGCATCAGCGACTGGCAGAAAAGATGGAACAAGTGTCTTGACTCACAAGGGGACTGTGTTGAAAAATATATGTGGTTCATACCAATATTTTGTGTTTTTCTATGCAAGGCTCAAAACGTACTGACAACCCCTCGTACATAGTCAAATATACTGCCATTTGTTGAGCCTGAGGGTGACATACACTGCAACCACCATGGTGCTATAAGAGAGAACGCCACCTGCTCGTCCTTGTTGACAAGACGATAAAAGAGAGAACGCCACCTACCATACCTTGTTGACAAGACGCTATAAGAGAGAACGCCACCTACCCCGGGCCCTCCTGGCTGACAAGACACTATAAGAGAGAACGTCACCTACCACACCTAGTTTGACAAGACGCAATAAGAGAGAACGCCAACTACCACACATATTTAACAGGACGCTATAGGAGAGAGAACATGCATTTGGCGTTCATAACAAACACAACGATAGCTGAGATGCATTTGAAACTGTTTAGATCTTAGTATACACATTATATCATCATGTCTTTGTAGTCAAAAGTTCTGGCAAAGGTCCACAGCGAAACAACAATGCATATAAATACAATGACGGTTCTGCACGTCCATGTATACAATCATTTGCTTGTCAAGTCAGCAGATATTTATAATAATAAATAGTAAATATTTTGTTGTGACTTTGTGAGGTCGGTTAACATGGCTGGGTGAACATGCAATTATCTAGTCAATCAGGTCAATTGCACATTCATCAATTTTACTCATGAGCGGCGATATTTATGATTGCTTGATTTGTCTGACTAGTGACTGCGTGTCTTTTAATTGTTGGCGCACCGATCAGTAATTGTTTATCAGATAATCACACATGTCTCCCTGTTTGAACTTGAAAGAGGAACATGTCCCGAATGACAAACCGTTATGTGAAATCTGACTGTTTCGTTGCAGGTTCCATCCCTGAAGGAACAAACCTAGGACACAATGGCGTGGCTTTTGATCGGGTTATTGTATTTCTCCATCTCTGGGACTCTCACAGGTAGGACGTTTTATGGGGTCATTGGTATGCTACCATTTGTGAAAACTGGTTCTATCTTCCACACGACATGCTGGATAAAGTTTTATCTGACGTTTAACAGCATGAATGATCAGCATGTACATAACTGCAAATAAGATTGGCCAAAATGTCAGCTTCGGAAAGTTGAATATTTCGATGTTTTCAGAACACGTTTGATGCTTTATTTTCTTGGTATTTCATCCTAGATATGTTTTCATTATGTCTTCAGATGCCGAGTGTCACTGTAACACTGCAGCTGCCTGTACTGTGTTCCCCTCTACACCCTGCAGCCAGGTCGGTGATCCAGACAGATGTCAGGAAGGATGGTTCGGTTCCTTCTGCCAGAAACGTGAGTAAATGACTCGTACATGTGGTTTATCGATGTAAAGATGATCGAACTAATTGATTTCAAGCAATCCCTTCGTTGTATCAGTAGTATTTCCCAAACTATTTTCTGCTTAAAACGTGGATAGAAGTCCTTCTATAGCATCTAGATCTACAAATACATCACAAAGTCACAAGCGATATCACATAGAACCATCATGCCGATCTAACTTAGCCAGTATGTCACATTGGCTGCCATATTGCAATCAGCATAGATTTGTTGCTTTTGAAAAACAGTAGGCCAGTATTACTGCTTATGTATATAGAAAATCAATTCAGAATTTATGTTTAGTATCAATTATAACTAGGCTATGGGCACAAGCAATAAAATTTAGACACCTTCCTGGTGATCAAGGGTCTACCCCCTACCACGAATATCTTAAGCCCAGATATGATAAGTAAAATACATATTACAAAATAATGTACACTTTAATGTACACGAATTAGCTGTTTTCTCACAATGTACCTAAGGCCTATATTTCCACTTTGCCTCCAGTCTGTATGTTGTACATGGTTTCATTTTCTTTAGAAAATATTGCCCTAGGAAGAAGTGCCACACAGACCAGTACATTCACTGAAAACAGCGACAGGACAGGGAATACACTTCACAGCTATGACGCCCGCTACGGCGTGGATGGCAGAGCAACCACCGACTTCTACAGTAAACCACTGACATGTACACATACATTATTAGATGGTGTCCAAAGATGGACTGTCTTTCTGAACAACTCAACCACAGACAAGATACAACACATAATGCTGTACCTGCGACAGGACTGTAAGTATTAGTATTAACACGTACGGTTTTCATTGAGGAATGTAGCCTGTACAATATTGCAGAAAATCCATAACCAAACAATATGTACAGCGTGTTTTTCGTGTACTGCTTAAAAGCAGGTACGTACAGTGTTGGATATTTTGTGAATGATTTTGCTAGTTTATGAAGAGACATGTATTTTTGTTTTGTTGTTTTTGTGGTGGTACGCTATGATCATTTTAAAAACGGGGTTATCTCCCTTAGACCGCACGTTGCATTTTGAGAATCACAAGGAAAAAGAGCTGGCTGACAACGAAGGAACACTTCGTGACTTTTTGACTGAGTATGTGAGTGAAGTTAGCACATCATCGTGTCAGCATGTCAGTAGTGTATTTCTTGTGTATCAGCCGCCAAAATAAACCCTAATTCGCAGTCTCATTTCTGAATTCGTCATGTTCACTGACGAACATACAGTATGTCAGTATAGATACGAGGGGTTGTCAATAAGTTTTGAGCCTTGCATAGAAAAACACAAAATATTGGTATGAACCACATATATTTTTCAACATAGTCCCCTTGTGAGTCAAGACACTTGTTCCATCTTTTCTGCCAGTCGCTGATGCCATCTCTCTAGAAGGCGCCATTTTGGTCCTCAAACCAAGCCTCAGCAGAAGCAATAAGCTCATTATCATCCTGAAATCTACGACCACGCAAGTGTTTCTTGAGATTTGGGAACAGATGGTAATCACTTGGTGCCAGGTCTGGAGAGTAGGGGGGGATGCGGCAAGATTTCGTACCCGCATTCCTGGACAGCAGCGACTGCAACGCGAGAGGTGTGTACTGGAGCATTGTCTTGATGTAGAAGAATACCACGTCTGATCTTGCCCCGGCGCTTTCCAGAAGACTGTCGCTATTACATTCTGCACTGATCTGGAGGCTTTGAACCTTTTGGTCCTAGGAGAAGTGACATGTTTCCATTCCATGGATTCTTGTTTGCTCTCAGGACCATAGGGGTGGATCCAGGTTTCATCACAGGTTACTAGCCTAAAGTGAAAATCTTCTGGATTCTTGTTGACGAACATACAGTATGGTTAGCATGGAGTAGCTTATGGTGACCCTTGTTTGCTTCATTTCATCTGTAAGGATTCTTGGCACCCATCTTGCGCACACCTTAGACATGACCAGATGTTCATGTAAATTGTCTCGATGGATCCATGTGAAATGCCTGTGGTCTCCTCTTACTCAAGGAGTGTGATTCGACGATTTTCCAGCACAAGTCTATGCACTCTGTCAATGTTTTCCTGACTAGTGCTTGTTGTTGGGCGATTCATTGACCCATCGTTTGATGGTAGCAGATGAAGGGGAAGACTTCCCATAAAGTGCTGAAAGCCTTTCTTCAATGTTCTTCGCCGAGTTGAATTAATTACTGCACTATACTCAATTTTATTCATATTCACTTCCGGGGGGTGGGGGGGTGGGGGTGGGTTCTCAGTGTGAGCTGTTCAATAACTTCGGAGAGTAGGATACCAAAACTTATATATCACATCAGCTACACCCCAAGGTTCGATGTCGTACCACAGGCAGTGACACCTGGGTATGAAAAATGCTCAAGGCTCAAAAGTTATTGACATCCCCTCGTACGTCGTTTTACGTTTTACTTGTAAATACACTTTATTAATATCCCCTTTCACATGGTGCGAATCGATGTGGTGCTCACCTGTAATATTTGATATTTGAAGCCAACTTTTCCAACTTTGAAATGCAGTCGCGGAAAGAAACAGGGGCATGAACATATTTGTTGGTGGACAGCTGTGCTTCCAGTGGTCAACGGACACCTTCCCGCCATCTGTAGCTGATGTCAAATGTCAACAAGCACTGACAGGAAACACGCTCACCATACAGACAAGCAGTTTTCTCATTCTGTGCGAGGTGGAGATATTCGGTAGGTGAACAATCACCTGAAACGTATGAAACGTTTAAGCACATTAAACGTCATACTTGGAAAAAATACGTTTCCAAAATAAATCCCCGTACTGCTATGTCAAGAGTGTGGAATATGATCCAAAAATTAAAAGCAAATGTTCCAAATCCAGTAGTATTCAGCATCTAAAAAATGATAATAACATACTAACTGAAAAATCTGATATTGCAAATCAGTTGGGTGAAACTTTGGCTAAACATTCGTGCTCCTCAAATTATCATCCAAAATTCCAGACTTATCAAACACACCAAAAGAAGAAAACAGTGAATTTTAAATCTTATAATGGTGAAGATTATAATGAGGTATTTTCATTACATGAACGTCATACTGCGCTAACACAGGCTCACGATACTGCAACAGGACCTGATGATATCCATTACCAACTCTTAAAACACTTGCCTGAATCATGTCTCGAAACGTTACTTGGCATTTTTGACCATATTTGGATAACAAAACATTTTCCCCCTTCGTGGCGAAAAGCCATAGTTGTTCCTATTCCAAAGCCTGGGAGGGATCATACAGATCAATCAAATTACCGACCTATTTCCTTAACTAGCTGCGTTTGCAAAACCATGGAGCGATCTGATCACTGATATACAATGTGGTTTCCGTAAAATCCGAAGCAGAATATTGAAATTTTGGTTCATTTAGAATCATAAGTTACATATTCTTTCATAAAAAAACAGCATGCAGTATCAATATTTTTTGCTCTTGAAAAAGCATATGATACTATTTGGAAGCTGTGAAGTCTGTAGCTTTATTTAGTATTAAAATCAATTGTCTTTCTAAGGTTTTAAGTGATTCAGTAGATGAATCACTATTTGTTGACGATTTTAATGTTTCTTGTAGAGGTAGAAATATGCATACAATAGAGAGGCAATTACAAATTTGTTTCAATAAAATTGAAAAAATTTCACTTGAAAACGGGTTTAAATTTTCTATAACAAAAACAAACTGCTTGCATTTCTGCAGAAAGTATAAACCGCATAAAGATTCAGAATTATTTTTAAATGGCACCCCCATCAAAGTAGTAAAGGAGGCCAAGTTCGTGGGTCTTATTTTCGACTCACATCTAACTTTTCTACCCCACATTAAATCCCTTAAGACTAAATGCCTGAAGGCACTTGATCTGTTAAAAGTTGTTTCCAATTGGGAGGGAGGGGAGGAGACAAAACTACCCTACTCCACCTATACAGATCTTTCATCCGTTCGAAACAGTTACGACTCCGTCGTTTTTGGTGGAACCTGTAAAAGCAGCCTCGAAATACTTGATTCTATCCACCATCAAGGTCAGAGACTTTGTCTTGGGTCATTTAGAACTTCTCCAATTGACAGTCTTTACGTCGAGGCCGATGAGCCATCTCTTACTCAACGACGTATAAAACTCTCCTTACGGTATATAACAAAGCTATATTCTAATGAAGCCAATCCTGCATTTAACTGTGTTTTTAATCCTCTTTATGAGGATCTATACAATAAAAAGTCTTTTCCTGTTCCGCCTCTGGAACTTAGAGTGAAACCTTTTCTTTCTGCTGGTGGCATTGAGCTAGCCAATATATCTCCTTCCCGTCTACTTTCTTCTCCTCTTTGGCGGTTGGTTAGACCCAAAGCTGACCTAACACTGACGACGTTTAAAGAATCAGAAACAAATGAATTACACTATAAACAAGAATATAATCAATTAAAAAGTAACTATAATACATACAAATCTTTATTTACAGATGGGTCCAAGGATGGTGGTGCAGTTGCTTGTGCGACTGTCATTGGATCCAGAGCAATATCTTTCAGATTACCGGATAACAGTTCTATTTTCACAGCGGAAGCAAACGCTATATTAACGGCTCGTAAATATATTCAAAGACATCCTGAACATAAACAGTATAGTATATATTCCGACTCTCTTTCTTGCCTCCGGGCAATTCAAAACCTGTCATGTAAACATCCACTTTTAATAGAAATGATCGAATTGTATAATGATTTTGCTACTGGCCAATACGACATCGGCTTTTGTTGGTTACCCAACCATGTAAGCATTTCTGATAACACATTGGCTGATCTTGCTGCCAAGGCAGCACTCAACAAATCAGTGACAGCACATTTTACTCCATACTCTGATTATAAAGCTACAAATAGATCGCATATCTGTGGTCTGATGCAAAAGAAGTGGGACATCCAAGTGGGTGTAAATAAATTACATAAATTACACGTTATATTGGTTATACCCACTTGGGTTCAGTCGGATTTGAGGAGGTCATTTTGCGGCGATGTCGTATTGGCCATACGAGATATACTCATGAATACCTTTGAAAGGTGAGGATCCTCCATTCTGCATCCCTTGTGATGAAAGTATCAAAGTGAAGCATATCTTGCTTGACTGTGTTGAATATTCCATCACAAGGGATCAGTATTTTAATTCACGAACTATGAAGGATCTTTTTAAAAATAATAGTCCTCATTTCATTATTGCATTTTTAAAGGAATTAGATTTGTTAGCTGAATTGTAAATAGATAAATATTATATAATTTGAAGATTAAATTAGTAACTCAAATCGTTAGTGGTTGTACCCTCAAAGGGGGTTGAAGTACTCTAAAATAATTGTCCAAATGAGAGGGTACTTAAGTCCCAAAACATTTGAAGTAAATTTCATTTTTCCAGGTTTTTAATCGTAGAATAAGTGTTCATTTACTTTATGGCTAGATTTGTCTACATTGCTAACAGCTGAAGGGATGGTGTAAATCCAACTAGGGTCCATGTAAGTCCCCATGGTCCTTTGTATGGTGATCTACCTTTAGTTGTTGTAGCTCATTCTTATATGGAGCAGTCCTCTGTAGATACATTGTTTTAGGTCTAATCACTAGTTTTACATTCTGCTCTGTGATATTATAGTTAGTTTTACTGCCCTTCGTTGACAGGTTTTACAATGTATGTGTTTATTCATTTGCAATTTATAATCGTTTTCGTCGTCACGATATGGCTGAGATATTGCCGATGTGACGTAAAATATTAACTCACTCACTCACTATGCGAGGTGCAGATATTCGGTAGGTTAACAATACCCTGAAACGTATGATACCTCCCCACCATCTGTAGCTGATGTCAAATGTCAACAAGCACTGACAGGAAACAACCTCACCATACAGACATGCATTTTTCTCACTCTGTGCGAGGTGCAGATATTCGGTAGGTTAACATACACCTGAAACGTATAAGTAACAGACTGTAAATGTAACGCTCATCAGGACAGAAGTTTACCTATATTAAAAGATGATTGCTTAAACAGGTAATGCACGGGAAAATGTCGCTTACATGATACAAAACGGAAATTTGAATACGTTAATATCAGTGTTTCAAAATACACATATCACTCAAATTGACGTTGTTGTTTAGTGCCGCACTGAGCAATATTACATGAATATGACAGCAGTCGGTAAATTAATGAATGTAGTCCAGATCAATATCATGAGCTTCGATCTATAAAACTGGGACACAATGACATATATCAACCAACTCAACGCTCCCTGACACCCGATATACGACAATCACATACACGTGTATACATACGGAGGTTTTGCAACATAGGCAATAATGAGAAGTGGAGAAGTGCCGTTGCCTCAGTGAGTCAGTCATGAAAGTATCATATATTGTGTTGCATGAACCAGTTCATTCAAATACATGTGTATATATTTGACAAATTCTTTTTACAATACTCTTACCATTCATATTTTCATATTTTAACAATAATAAGACACTGTATCTTGGGTTTTGCAAAAAAATGTATAGTGTACCAACCCAACTTTGCTTTAATTTCCAGCAAGTGCTTTTTGATACGTTCTTTGAACACCTGATGCATTTTGTTTGTTTCCAGAGATACACTTAATATTGGTGTCACTGATCATTTGACATTTCATTACAAACGGAATTCATGCATTATAGAGTATCGTCGAGGTACCCGGAATGCGCGAGATGCGATGCATTATGCTTAAATTCAGTTTAGCGTTTGTTTTGCATAATTTATCGATGATTTTAAAACACAAACTACGTATGTAAGGGCACATTTGATGGTACAATGAGGTCTCACTGTATTTGCTCGTGTTCAGTTTGTAGTGACGGCTGGTTTGGCGAGGACTGTGACAAACAGTGTCACTGTGCACGTAACACAGAAGTATGCGACAAGATCACTGGACAGTGTCTGAGTGGGTGTGCAGCAGGATACACGGGGATAGACTGCCAAACAGGTACAAACTGAGCCAATCATACACAATCCTACGGCAATTGTTTGAAGACGTATAAATTGCTATACATGTCGTTGGTCGAATGCAAATGATAATGTCTGACTTGTTTTTCCAGATACATGTATGTACCATTTGCATTACGTATCTTGATGGATAGTAATAGATATTGGCATATTTGCAAATATATATATATATATTTAAATTGCATCAGAATAATATAATTTAAGCATCACTACGAAGTTGTTCTACATCACATACAGCGTGTCCAGACGGTTACTATGGAGACTGTACCTCCAGGTGTGGAAACTGCTTCAACTCTGCCCATTGTAACAAGGCCACAGGCATCTGTCCTAATGGTTGTGCAGCAGGTTGGCATAGAGACACCTGTCTTCAACGTGAGTTGATATTGTTTTTTTGAAATTGCAAATGTGTCTTTCCATTCATATTCCACGAATACTTTCACAAGCGCGAGAAAACACTCTCCTTCTTGAAAAGAAATAATTTCTAAAGATAGCGACCATGTTATACTGAACCGTTATCAAATTGTGATGATTCCGGTGTTCATGAAGTAATGTACATTTTGCCCTGGTCAGTCAAAGTAGGGAACTGAATCTTACATTATTTCATGCTATTGGTGCATCCGCTTTGGAAATGCCCTCCATATGTCTCTCTTATAAAACCTTTTCAATTAGCTTTGAACATTGTATCCTTCATGTAACCATTTGAGCAAGAGCTGATGGAATCCGTTTTTAATTGTGTATATTAATGCGTAAATGTTATGAAGGTATCAAAGCATGAGCTTCTAGAATATTTCTCTCTGTGGAGAGTGCAAGTTATACAATTGTAATATCATCACACTAACGCCACAGGAACACTGAAGACATAATCAGCAAACGCAAAAGGATTGCTTTGAAACAGCATAATTTGTTACAAATGAAGTTGGTTGAACATAAAGCATAATTTCGTCGATGTTACCTTACATGTATGGACTGCTTTTCGACAGAATTAAGTGTTGCTCTCGCCTTCCGGAAATGATGGTACTATTTGAAAATATGTATGCCTACTTCTAAATTGCTTCATGTTATTTGAAACATGTTATGTATTTGACAAACATGTTGTTTTACACTATGTACAGCGTGTCCAGACGGTTACTATGGAGACTGCATCACCAAATGTGGAAACTGCCTTGACGCTGTCCTTTGTAACAAGTCTTCAGGTATCTGTCCTGGTGGTTGTGAACCAGGGTGGCGAACAGATAGTTGTCTTCAACGTGAGTACATGTTCTTTGTTCTGGGTGCATTTGTGTTGTTATAGTCCCAAATTATTTATTTTATGTCAGCTGCCTAATATATATATTTTTAACTTACTTTACCATAGGGCTTATGCATATTACCTCAAGCATCCCTTGAAAGAGATCAGACAGTTGTTGATACGCCATTCTGCCGAATGGCTACCTCATGTATCGACGAGTGTATAGGAACGGAAGTGACGCGATCTCCCTATGTGCGCATGCGCGAACAATCCAAAAACTTCACTTTTACTTCAAGCGTCTTACCTGTCTGACGTGATTTTTGTTTGATTACGCTATTTGCTACTTGCTTTGTATTAAAGCTGTTTTTTTTGCACTGGTAGGTATGGTGTTTCTACCTTTTTCCCTTATTGGTAGTGAAGTTTACAGTAATTTACCTTCACTTCACCTACCTCGTGTTTTTTGACTCGCGGCGTTATGTTCTTGTTTCCATGTTGTTTGTCCATTTTTCCTTGCACAAGTTGGTAAATTTTGGACTCTAGTCCGTCTCCTTTACCAGTGTGTGTTGTTGTGCTTAAATATCCGTTTTGTGACTAATTTTGTGCGCTCAGCGTGATTCAGTGGGGCAGCCATGTTGGTTGTGTACTCTCTGCTGTCTCGTCGTTAGGGCATTTTTCTGCAGGGGTATTACCCCATTTCTGCTGTAGGTTTGTTTTGTTTAAACCAATTCCCTTATGGCGTTTTATGATTGAAGTTATTTGTTTGTTTCTCTGCGTGTTGCAACTTGGTTATGACTCGGCAGTTTTGCACACTCTGTAAGGTGCAGAAGTCTGCAAAGGATCCCCACCCCTGGTGTCCGGATTGTGCAGTTGTTATTTGTACTTTTGATGATCGATGATTCCATCATTGCTCGTCACTCCATATTCCGGAATTCAAGGCCTATCTGTCGGCAAAAAGGAAACGATTCACTCAGAGAAAAAGAAAAAGTCTTCTCCTGCTTCATCTCTGGGATCATGGTTATCACTCTGGCGAGTCTGTCGACGCTTCCCCTATCTCCGATGGACCCGACGCCTTCACAACAGCATTCGTCGGATTCTTTCGTCGATCTCTCCCACCCCGAACGCCCTTTCTCACCCGGAGGTGCAGAAGCTTTTGTGAACTCTTTTGCACCCGAGCGCTGATCCAGCACCATCACCAGCGCTGCTTTCTACTCTGGCATCTACTCTTCTGATGCGACGTCGATGCCGACGTCGACGCCGACGACTGTGGCTGCGCCCTTTGATGCTATTGTCTACAGCAGCAACGTCTACGCCTATTCCGACGCCAACGCCTTCGTCACCTCCATCCACCGTTCCATTGTCAGTGCCTACACCTATACCGGCACCAATGGGGTCTTACAGAATTCCCAAGCGTACGCCTACCGCTACACTCTCTAGGGAAGAGATGTTACATCAAAAACGTATAGAAGAGCGTGCTAGGCGTTTAGACGGTATCGCACGACTACTCCCAAGTCCCGTAAACGTTCCAGGAGCCCTCGTCACTGTCGTCGTCGTAGTTCATGATCCAGATCGTTCTCTCCTCGCGTTCCGCTGACGCTCGTCTTTGTTCTGGTGTGGAGCCTCGGATGTCGACGTCTGCAGCTGGCCATCATTCAGTCTCATGGGACGACATGGAGGAAAGGTTTTTCTCACCTGACTACAATGAGGATGTACCTGACTCAGATGACGGGGGGTACCATCTACCTCCGCCTGCGGTGTATGACTGGATAGCCGACAGGCTCCCGGATTGTCCCTCTCTGTCTCCTGGCATGGATGATCAGAAAGCATCTGATGGTGGCGGGCGCGATTGCTTCTCTTGATGCGGATTTTGCCAAGCTTTCCCTCTCTTCTACAATCAAGGCACCGAAATCTAAGAAGGGCGACAACAAGATCCACAGTTTGGATTTCGCCGGTAAAGGGGCAGCTCATGACGAATCGCTTAAACGTTTGGCTAGTTCTCCACAGAATTCATACGGAGTCAAGGACTCCAGGATGTTGGCTATTGATTCGGAGTTAAAGCGTATGCTTAAACACATTTCAGCTTTAACTTCAGCTACATTGGCAGCTGCCTCCGACCTCACTGAAGACAGCGCCTCTAGGGTGAATCATCTCTCGATGCTGTTTCAGTGGCAAGGGAAAGTATTGTATGACTTGTTGGCACATTTTAAAGCGGCGCTGGCTATGACTGGCTGAGGACGCACCCATGGTAGGGCCGACAATGATGGACAGCGCCGTGCGCCTCAGCGCACCCAGTAGGGGCAGAGGCAAGCGTCCCTAGCTGAGGCTCGTTGAAAGTTTGGTCCTGTCCTGTGCGACTGGCTCCCCAGTCGTCCCGATCTGACCCACTCCTGTAGGCGGGAGACTATTGATCTTCTAGAGGAACTGGACATTTCTAGGATATTCATTTGTCACCAACATACTTCGGACCGGTTACAAGCTCCCCATTACCGTGTCGCCGCCTCTGACAATGACGCCCCAGTCATGTGTATACTTTCCAACCCAA
Source organism: Haliotis asinina (assembly GCF_037392515.1). Taxonomy (NCBI): domain Eukaryota; kingdom Metazoa; phylum Mollusca; class Gastropoda; order Lepetellida; family Haliotidae; genus Haliotis; species Haliotis asinina. Next base: position 47,065,270 of record NC_090288.1, on the reverse strand, counting down.
AGTGTGCTCTTAGTCGACAGCATTCAGACCTTATTAGACAAGAATGCTCTAGAGACAGTGCAAGAACCCTAGCAGTGCCCGGGGTTCTACTCACCCATCTTCTTCGTGCCCAAGAAGGATTCTGGGAAGATGCAAATGACTCACAATATGGCAACATTCAACAGGCTGTACCTTCATGACCCGCCGCACTTCCGCATTGTCTCCTTGGGACAACTACGTGCCAAGCGTGGCCCCAGGTCTTGGCTAGCCAGTTTAGACCTTCAGGACGCCTATCTACATGTCCCAATTTACCGGCCGCATAGGAAGTTCCTGCGCTTTGTATTCAACAATGTCAGTATGTTGAAGATATGGAGGGTTTCCAGTCCTTCGGCCTGTTGGTGGTGGCCCGGCAACTCAACCGACCTTCCACCTACTAGGTAATTATGGCTTATTACCTTGGGGTTTTAAGGAAGTGTATGATTTTGGTGAATTTTGTTTATTTGCTGATTTCTTCCGGAGTTTGGCTTTACTGAGGATTACTATCTGTCTCTTGTTCCAGTTATCAGCTAGTTTCCTTGGTCCTGATTTTATTCAGACACGTTTGGTTCCTCACGTTTGGTCCTCCGAAGCCCGACACCACCATCCTGTCTGTCGAATTCATATGCAAAAGCCCTATGGTAAGGTAAGTTAAAAATTATTAAAATCTAAATATTTTAGATATTTACATACTTACCTTACCATAGGGAGGTTACGCCCACCCAACGTTGGATGTTTTTCCTCCCCACTCTGGACTTCTTCAAACTTATTTCTTTTCAGGAAAAGAGAAGTTTTTGGATTGTTCTCGCATGCGCGGATAGGGAGATCTCGTCACTTCCGTTCCTACACACTTGTCGATACATGAGGTAGCCATTCTGATCTCTTTTAAGGGATGCTTGAGGTAATATGCAATGGTAAGGTAAGTATTTAAATATCTAAAGTATTTAGATTTTAATCATACTGGATAAACGTTATAAGCAAAATTCCTTCAATAAGTATTGATCCTGCGATGGTTTAAAATTCAAATTACGAAATGTCTATGGTTCTTGGATTAAGCGTTGCTATCGCCTTCCGGAAATGATGGTACTATTTGAAAATATGTATGCCTACATCTAAATTGCTTCATGCTGTTTGAAACATGTTATTTTACACTATGTACAGCGTGTCCAGACGGTTACTATGGAGACTGCATCACCAAATGTGGAAACTGCCTCGACGCTGCCCATTGTAACAAGGCTACAGGCATCTGCCCTAATGGTTGTGCAGCAGGTTGGCATAGAGACACCTGTCTTCAACGTGAGTTCATATTGTTTCCTGAAATTTCAAATGTGTCTTTCCATTCATATTCCAAGAATACTTTCACAAGCACGAGAAAACACTCTCCTTCTTGAAAAAAAATTATGCTACTGGTGCATCCACTTTGGAAATGCCCTCTATATGTCTCTCTTATAAAACCTTTTCAATTAGCTTTGAACATTGTATCCTTCATGTAACACCATTTGAGCAAGAGCTGATGGAATCCGTTAGTAATTGTGTATATTAATGCGTAAATGTTATGAAGGTATCAAAGCATGATTTTCTAGAATATTTCTCTGTGGAGAGTGCAAGTTATACAATTGTAATATCGTCACACTAACGCCACAGGAACACTGAAGACATAATCAGCAAACGCAAAAGCATTGCTTTGAAACAGCATAATTTGTTACAAATGAAGTTGGTTGAACATAAAGCGTAATTTCGTCGGTGTTACCTTACATGTGTGGACGGCTTTTCGACAGAATTTCGTGTTGCTCTCGCCTTCCGGAAATGATGGTACTATTTGAAAATATGTATGCCTACATCTAAATTGCTTGATGTTATTTGAAACATGTTATGTATTTGACAAACATGTTGTTTTACACTATGTACAGCGTGTCCAGACGGTTACTATGGAGACTGCATCACCAAGTGTGGAAACTGCCTTGACGCTGCCCTTTGTAACAAGTCTTCAGGTACCTGTCCTGGTGGTTGTGAACCAGGGTGGCGAACAGATAGTTGTCTTCAACGTGAGTACATGTTCTTTGTTCTGTTTGCAATTGTGTTGTTATAGTCCCAAATTATTTATTTTATGTCAGCTGGAGTTCATGGACATATTAACCACTGGACTTATTAAGCACTAAGAAATCTTCCTCGTGTGCATTTTGAAATCGTATAAACCCTTTATTACAACATTTAATGTCTAAAGTTTGCTTGAATGACTTAAGAAAAAAGGTGTCTACCACTCTCTCAATCAACTAGTCCAGTACACTTGCTTGAACCTCAAATGTTTGAAACACAGACACTAAACGCTTAAGATGCTGGACCAATGATACACAGTTGACCCTCCTGGTCATTCAATATTGAGGAAAGTTATCCGAAGTTGCTACACTTTGACCAGCGGTTCAGGTTTCCGACCAACTGACAGCCCTTCAGTGGACTGCAGTGCTAGCACGTGGTTGTTGATATCCACAAGGGGTTGTTTAGTGTACATCTGACACTTCATGAGGGTACAAAGATGCATGCTGCTAACAACAGAATATTGTCCTTTCTCTTAATACTGGACGTAATATATTTGTGTATAGCGGGAACATGAAGTTAGAGACGGATTGGGGATTAGAATCGAACATTTCTATCAGATTCGGGATTTGAATTTGAATGAATTTAATCCCGAATCTGAATATTGTTCCCAGATTCGGGATTCGGATCCCGAAACTGAATATTTTGTTCAGATTCGGGATTCAAATACCGAAATCCGAATATGAAGAAAAGTCAAACTTGAGGCTGAAATATGGCAAAATGTTGTTGAATATTGTCATGCGTCCGGCGGCAGGGCCCCTGCATGGATCCTCTTCTTCCTTTCCTTCAGCATTCTTACAATAATTGTCCATTCATTATTTCTGTTTGTCATAACTTCTTTCAAGTCACGGATGGAGCCAAAATTGCGTATGGTTGAGAGGATGTGTTCTATAGTTTCTGGGTCTTGATTAGCATAATGGACACATATCACTGTCTGTCCGATGAAGTTTGATCAGATGGCTTTGACAAGGATAGTGGCCAGGTTTGATTCTGGATATGAGACCTTGATCTTCCCTGGAGAGAGATTTTTAGCGCAGTGGATTTGGGTGGTCTTGTAACTTGTAGTATGGACGACCTTTCACTTCTTTTGCCAAGTTATTCTTCCACGGGTGTTTGGTGCTGTGGTTAGGTTTATTTTTAGGGAGGAAAGCGTGGGTATGTGCTTGTTGACTGGACCATTCATTGATGCAGTTTTGGCTATTTCATCTGCTATTTCGTTTCCTTGAATGCCTATATGGTTGGGGATCCACTGAAGAGTGATGCTGTCCTGTATATCAGACATGAGGTCAGTAATTGCCTTGGTTTGATGATAATACTCTGATGGAGTGTAAGAGGACAGGGCTTGAAGTGATGATCTGTAGTCTGACAGGATGACATATTTTATTCTAGGTGAATCGTTTCTCGATTGAACAAACTGGATCTCGTGTAGTGCTCTTTCAACTGCAGAATGTTCAGCAGAGAGTATGGAGCCTACCTACCTACCTACCTACCTACCTACCTACCTACCTACCTACCTACCTACCTACCTACCTACCTACCTACAAATGCTGAATCTAGAAAAGAAAAATCCGGAATGTGAACAGAACTTCAAATTCAGGATTTGAATCCAGAATCTGAAAAAATATTCCAATCCCCAATCCCCAATCCCCAATCCGTTCCTAACTTCATGTTGCTTTATTTAGTATAGTAATGTCACTAGAGAAAACTGCTGCCAACAACCACATCAAGAGAAACGCTTTGTTATCGATGAAACAGACATAATATCACTACGTACGATACCATAACGTTGTGGGATTCCAGTAATCAAATACTGTACATTTAGCTTACAGGTATTGACTATCAAACGTGATCTTTATACTTGCAATTATTTCATTTGTATTTCCCATAGAGTCTGCCGCTGGAATGTATGGGAGTAATTGTACATCAGATTGTGGAGGTAAGGATTTCAAGCCCTGTGGTATATAGGGTGGTGAGACGATGCAATAGAATTATACCAAATGGAATGGGTCAACTACAGATGACTATACAAAATAAAAACAGACTATATCTTGCCAAAAACTGACGTCAGATCACAATGCTAGGGACCATGGGGACTTAAGTACTCTTGCTTCCTGCACGGATCCTAACTGGATATATACCATCCCTTCAACCGTTAGCAATCTACGTCACTAATCTAAACTACCAATCATTAAAATGCACGTATCTACAAAAGATATTAATCAGAATTTATCGATGAAATCAAATCAGTTTCGCTTAAAACAACAATAATTAAATGAGAATAACAGAAGAAAATAGCTCCTTAATTGTTTTCACACTGAAATATTTACCCCTATGATGGAGAATTCAGCACAGTCAAGCCGGATATGCTTGACCGTGACTCTCTCATCACAAGCAATACAAAATGGAGGATCTTCACCCTTTAACAAGTATTTGTGAGTATAACGAGTACGATCAATTGACATCGTAGCATGAGGACCTTGGGACTGAAAACCCAAGAAGGTATAGCCAATGTAAAAAGGTTTTATTGCATCTGACCCGTGAAGGTCCCGGGGTAGAATAGGCCTTCAGCAACTCATGTTTATCATAAAAGGCGACTATTCTTGTCTAAGACTCGACTGACGGGATCGGGTGGTCAGGCTAGCTCACTTGGGTGACACATGTCATCGGTTCCATATTGTGCAGATCGATGCACGTGTTGTTGGTCACTGGATTGTCTGGTCCAGACTTGATTATTTAGAGACCGTACCGCCGCCATATAGCTGGAATATTGCTGAGTGCAGCGTAAAACTAAACTCACTCACTTCATTGCATGTGATTTATTTATACCTGCTTGGGTGTTCCACTTCTTCTGCATCAGATCCTGTTACCAGAAATGCCAACATTGCTAGGTAACCAGCATACGACGATGTCGTATTGGCCAGTAGCAATATCGCTATATCGTTCAATAATTTCGATTAAGAGTGGATGTTTACATCTTAGGTTAACAGCCTGAACTCAAGAAAGAGAGTCTGAATAGACTACATATTGTTTATGTTTATGTGTCTTTGTATGTATATAAGAGCCGTTAATATGGAGTTCTGCTGTAAACACTGAGGTGTTACCAGGTATTCGAAAAGATATTATCCTGGATCCAGTGGTCATCCTTAGACCCATCTGTAAATAATATTTTGTAGTTACTATTCTTACTTTTAACTAGATTATACTCTTGGTTATAATGTAAGTCAATAGTTTCGGATTTATTTAAACGTAGTCAATGTTAGGTCAAATTCTGGCCTCACCAACTGCCAAGGAGAAAAATAAAGAAGACCGGTAGGAGTTATATGAACCGATATATAACTCAATGCCAGCAGCAGTAATGAATGGTTTAATTCTGAGCCCAAGTGGGGGAACAAGAGATACAAATCCTCATAGAGAGAATTAAAGACTGCAGGATTAGTGTTGCTAAAATATAGTTTGGTAATATATTGTAAAGATAGTTTTGATCGCACCAGTGATCGATATGAGTGAAGGAGGGTAGTTTGATCCCCTCCCCACTTAGAATTGGAAATGACTTTCAACAAGTCCAGCGCCTTCATGCATCTACTTTTAAGAAATTTCATGTGCGGAAGAAAAGTTAAATGGAAACCGAAAATCAGACTCAATAATTTGGCCGCCTTGACAACTCTGATGGGAGTACCATTCAACAACAGTTCTGGATCTTTACGTGTTTTTTATAAGCCATACGTGTAAACAATTGATTTTGATTTAGAAAATGTAATGCCGTGTTCAAGACACCAAATATTTATTTTGTATAACCACAGTTGCAGTTGTTATGGGGATTAGATTTATGTTATATAAAGGACATATCTAGTTTGATGAAATGAAAACCGGAATTTGTGATTTGTGTTTTGCAAACTGCATTCACAGTTGTGTATTTCTCTGATCCCAACAGAGGAGTGTTCCACCTGGGGAATCCCAGTGGCGGCTGTCCTTGGTGTGTTGCTGATCTGCACTGTGACTGGGGCAACCATATACATCAGACGGTAGTGTATTTTGCCTCACTCGTGTTAATACACTATATGAATGAGCTCCGGGTTTTACTGAACATTTCCTTTGAACATCAAAAACGTCTTTGTCTGTTCATCCTGTAGAGAAACGTTTGATTGGCGATAAGATAAATACATTACTAGAATTTATCAGTTCACAGTTAATTTCTTGAGTTCTGATTCTAACTTCCACCACCGGGCTCCTACGTCTATGTTTTGGCAGATGTTAAGCGTGCAGACATTTTGAATCGTTGACCCCACCTCTACCCCAACCCATTCCCACTCCAAAAAGAGGAAATACTAAAACTGCTACTTGCTGTCTCTTAGATTTGTTTTAGCTGTGATGTGGCTTCTTTTTACGTCAGATTACTGAACCAACTGGAGAGCTTGAAGACAAAGATGAGAGAGGAACACTATGTGACACTTGAGGAGACGACAAAGACAACAGCCACAGAAAGTACATATGAACATATCGAGAATGCACCGCCCTACTACAATGCAGTCGATCATCCTCGGGATGAAAGCTGATGACAGACCAAACTTCCAGCAAAAGAAAATTCATACGCACATACTGAAATGCAACACATCATATTACAATATGGTCGACCATCTTCAGGATGGAACCCGTGAAGGTCCCGGGGTAGAATAGGCCTTCAGCAACCCATGCTTGCCATGAAAGGCGACTATGCTTGTCGTAAGAGGTGACTAACGAGATCGGGTGGTCAGGCTCGCTGACTTGGTTAGCACATGTGAGTGGTTCCCTGTTGCGCAGATCGATGCTCATGTTGTTGATCACTGGATTGTCTGGTCAAGACTTGATTATTTACAGACCGCCGCCATATAACTGGAATATTGCTGAGTGTGGCGTAAAACTAAACTCACTCACTCACTCAGGATGGAATTTAGGGTTCAATGCCAGATTGTAGAAATGCATGCATCTAAGTCAAAATAAGAATCACCATAAAGTGACACATTATTGCGGACGTTTAGTGAGTGAAAGAAAAAAAGCATTTGACATTATTATTACCTTGTCAGATATTAATTATGAATCAATCTTTATAAAATTAATGTAGCTTTAAGCATATGGAAGAAAACTTTCTTTAGCACAGCGAGACTGACGTTTCGGTGTACGTTCTAACACCGCCTTCAATCACTCAGTCTACACAGAAACGTCGCTCTCAAAGTATTATTGAAGTCATTCATGCATGTATTCGTATCGGTCTATACTGCTCCAGCTTTTAAATAGCTTGCAAAGAAGTCATGTAATCGGGTCCACAGGGAATTGTAGCCTTCAGACAGAACCCTATTGGGTTCGAAATAACAGTAGAATGCTGACTTTGTGTGTCTTTTTGTGGTTTATAAGTATGAAAGATCATCAGATGTGTGCAAATTACAAAAGAATGGTCCCATCTGCAGTTAAGAAAAACTTTGTTGAGACTGTTCATTCTATACTCGTTTTAATGCCAGGGTTTTGTCAACCATGGAAATGTTAGATATAACTATACTGAGTCTAAAAAGAAACTTCACATCCTTTCTTAAGGGCACTATAAAAGACATGAGATGGTAAAATGATTAAATTGTTAGAGATCCTTGTGATGTACTCAATACACTGACAGTGCCACAGTCAGTTCCATTAGGCTACACCGCCGTTCCAAAACATGCGTATACAGAATGTCAAGTCACGAGAATAAGAATTCGAAGTTTCTCACTTCAATATTGCGGATGGCCGCCCCACGCGTTCACCACTGCCAAACATCGTCTCCTCATCGACTGCCTGATGCTTGACACGTGGTTGGGGATTCTGCGCCATTGCGCAGGCAGCATGCACCAAGTTCCTGCAAATTCTGAGGCTGGTTCCTAGGAACACGAAGCCTTCTCCCAAGTGCATCCCAAACGTGCTCTATTGGATTAAAGCCAGGGGCCTCTGTGACGTTGATTCCAGCGTATTGAATCAACGCTGTCACCACTGCGGTATTATCATGCTGGAACTCTAGACCTGAGCAATGAGTCGCCACGAAAGGAACGAGTTCAGTGGTGAGCACCTGGCCTCGGAAAGCAGCAGCTGCGAGGTTTCCACGGATGACCAGACGTCCCGACACCATGCAACTTCCGCCCCAAAAATCTGTCGACTTCCTGTACAAAAAAACATTGGGCATATCGTTCACGACGTCGTCTCCAGACACTATATACCTGCTGTCCGCGAATCTGAGGGTAAATATGGATTCATCGTTAAAGATTCGTGTTTAAACTCGATTCCAGTCTCCCTGGGTGCATCGGAGGTGACGTTGATGAAACGGCGTCAATATTGGCTCACGATATAAACGTCGACAATGGAGACTGGCAGTCCGCAACCGAGTTCGAATGGTCTGTAAGGACAGTCGACCTCTAAACATCTCAGCCCTGTTCATGTAGCCGGCAGAAATCTATCGCGTAGATGAGGTTGGACGATTTGACGGTCTTCTGCTCGTGACGTCAACATAGGCGACCCGACCTCAGGCGATCAGAAGTGGTGCCAGTTTCTTGTAGACGACCTCGCAAGTCATACACAGTACGACGGCTGCATCCCATCAGTCAATAACTGATCTTCCCGCTTGCAACATGCCAACGGCACGTTAACGTTGCACATTTGACAATCCTGGCATTTAAAGTACCGTTAGAACTGTGGTTTAAAGGTGTTTTTTTTCAATTCTTGAGGCCAGTGCAAACACGTGCAAGTGAAGAAAACTTCATGTCGTCGACTGCACGTGCAAAACCTGATTTGACACTAACGTCATTTGCACGACGAATGGATGGGTTTGAGTGGGTTTTGCTGACATTTTCATAGAGTCGAAAGATAATGTTCCCATTTGGGATACATAGATGTATCATCTGAGAAACATTATTCATCATTTTCAAAAGTTACAGTGTGTTAAGTTTCTTTTTTGACTTAGTATATTTTGAATTAAAATTCCATCAAAACGATTCAGCAAATAATTGAACAGTTTGATGTGATAGACAGAATTCATTTGTATACCTGTAGAAACGTCGTGGTCGGTTTCCACTTTACCTACACTCAAATGTTAGGGCCATGAAATACTGGTCACGGCGTCTTGATCTACCCTCATACCGACCCCGAAAAACGCTATAATTACGATGTTTCTTTATGATTAAAATGGAAATTATTTTTTTTAAGTGAAACTGGGTTGCTGGGGTTAGAGAATTACTTTTCTGTAGTGGTTAGAAGATGTCACAAATATTCCTCTGAATAGGTCTACATACCGTCGCTCATTTTACTTCGTTTGACTTTCATTTAACAGAATGCTTTGTATTTGTACTATTGTTATGGACACTGGCCATAATGGTGATTGACAGTGGTTGCAGATTTACCTTTTGTACTCGTAATGAACTCCTAATAAGCTGAATAAAGACCTGAACAAGTCACCTTCCTTTCCACACTTTCTGAATAATCACATGGTCATTGCATCTAGTGTGTTGAAGGTGATCATCTGGCCCATGATACAGGGCATTATGACCATGGAACTGGAGCCACTGGTATAAGAAAGGTCATCAGGGGCGTTTTAACTAGTTTGGAAATATATCCTGGTGCGTTATGGCTGGGGTAGTCTTACACAGAACGCGGATGCGCGTGTGTGTGTGTGTGTGTGTGCGTGTGCGCGTGCGCGTATGTGCGTGTGCACGCGTGCGCGTTTGAGTCTGCGAGTGTGTGTACAGCGGATCTTCCTGTGACCATCGTGCTAAAACATCTCATATTAAGCAAGCTCTGCAAGCAACTAGTACGTGAACGCATAATAACGTCAGCATGCGTATATAGCTACTTGTGTGACGAGGTCAGTCACACGGTGTGACATAGACGCTCCTCATATTGGCGATATGGCTTGAATACTGTTGATGTGACAGTCTATTTTAACTTATGCACTGTCGGTGATACGTAATTCTTAATAAACACAAACAAGGAACGGAACCTGCATCACGTTTTAAAGCATAGCTTAATCTTAAATGGACAGGTGCTCCAGGATGTTGTGCATTATATTTTTATAACTGGATCACTTTTTCATAGACACAGCCTAGCCACAACATGGAATGTTTATTACACGATCGTATCGTTATAGGAAGGATTATGTCACTTATAAGCACAATTCTCTTACGTCTTCATTCTGTTTTCATAGTCGATAGAAATTATATCAATAGCTTGAGAATTAGAATTTGATAATTTGATATTTAAGTAAACAAAGAGTAAATAATGGGTACCATTCACTGCTGTGTGAACAGAGGCAATTCGTGAACACTTGCCAAAGGGGAGACCACATGTGCTTCATTACTGACAAAGTAACAACGAATTCATTCGAGGTGGCAACACCGAAAGAATATTGATGAACGTTTCATTTAATTTCATTCGGTATAAACACCGTTTTGTCGAAGACAAAGGGGCTTAGGTGTATATTTCCAGTTATCGAAGGTTCGACTCATCCTTGAAATGATGACTAGAGACGGAACATGCAGAGACTCAGCTGTTACTTCGAGACAGCCGATACAGGAGTGTTTGCATACGCTTTTCATATCAAACATTGCAACCTTGTGTGGTATTGTTAGCAAACCTTAAGCTTGAAAAGAGCTTTCCACGATATCGTGTTTTACTGGCATGATATTGGCGGATTCAATAGAAAGCTTGTTTACTTAAGAAGCCAGTTTCAAGAGATGTAGATAAACTCTCCATACCAGCATGTAAATAGTACTGTTAGTGTTGTTAGTGGTCATTTGTTCATATTGAGGTATTGATACCGTGCTCTCAATTAACATCTAGTCAGGTAATATCGACAGGGCAATGCGTTTGCCTACATCACATGTTAACAGAGGAGGTGAGACAAAGACTGAGGTATCCAGTATCTGTTCATCATACACCCAAGCCTATAAGACTTTACAATTTCAGTTGTAAAAAGCTGTTCCATCTTTAACGCACACAAGACAGCCAGTTGTATTAATCACGTGACTTCACCTGTCATATGTGTTATTTTCTTCCTGGTTGCTGTGCACTGAGATCGTGTTGGATGCAGGGTGAACGTGTGCGCTGTGAGTAATTTCATCACCGAACTAAGTGAAATCCATTGAAGATATTCTGATTAACGATATCTCAATAGTTATCCATGGCGCACTAAATGTTTCTGAGAGGCATTAGTCTCAGCTTTAGGTTCATATTGCCTGATGATAAACGTGTTTGTATCATTGTTAACTGTACATCTAGTCCCATATAATCACATCGTTGATCACAGCGTATTATTGACAATATAGGATCATGTTTCAAACCTTGTCACCGCTGTCTGTGAACTCAAACCTGAAGTTTTCCTTGAAACTATGACACGCAAATGTAAACAGGATCTGTAGTGTATGACTGAACACAGCCCACTGAATATGCACAGCAGAGACTGTGTCCTTGTTGTAAGCCTTGTATAGAGCACTGTGTGTGCTTTTAAACTGCAGTTCCATAGGAATGAAATACTTACCTTTACAGAGACCATTCACCTTTGAGCTCCCTGGGATTCATGTATACGAAATCCTTGAGCTGTCACCTTTGTAGCATATGCTATATTTTTCAGTTTGTTTTTTAAGACATTTTTTCGTCATTTTGATGAATTCCTCGTTGCTTTAATACATCTATTTAAAAAGTATGAAGATAAATTTGAAGCTACGAGTATGTATGTATGTATGTATGTATGTATGTATGTATGTATGTATGTATGTATGTATGTATGTATGTATGTATGTATGTATGTATGTATGTATGTATGTATGTATGTATGTATGTATGTATGTATTGTTAGGAGTGTGTATTATCTGCATATTTTGTTAGTAATTAAGTAATAATTATTATTGGGTCTCAACGTTTTGAATAATAATTATGATGGGTCACATTTCGTATAATACATGGTCAGCATTTTTTAAGATTTTGGTAGCAGGCTGACTGGAAATGTGCCCTTGGTTCGTTGTTGTTACTCACGGGAGACTGCTAGAGATTTCTACAGTGTTGGCGATGGTCGTATGTGCCCATGTATGTGCCTTTTGCTATTTACAGAGACTTGGCATTTTTATTTTTTGTGTTTTCTAAAAACACAATAAGTAACTGTCGGATGATTTGTCTTTTCAAATATGTGGGGGCCGGGGGTATATGTCATCTTCTGATGACTCTTGTTTGTTTTGTTTAACTGTTGTATCGAGTCTGGACCGTGCATTCATGTAACTGACGTCACGAGTATCGAACTATGCAACCATTATCATCTATCCTGATCACCCGATCCAGTTAGTCACGTATTACGACAAGCATGTGTTGCTAAAAATCCAGTTCCAGCCGTTATCGTATGTGCTTTGTACGGAAACGTAGTAGGGCCATGGTGATATTACTTTCGGTATCACTATTACCTACGTAGGACATATTATCTCCTAAGAAATATTATCTCCTTCGTAGGACTTGGTGTCTCCTACATATTACTTAATATATTGTGAAATATGGTCATTACGTTGAGAAATATTTGGTTATGGACTTTAAATAGAAGAAATGCAAGTCAGAGAATATACATGACACTGATGCAGTGCCACTATGTAGTGTTATTGTGTATAGCTCTCAGCGACAGTCATTTCTCAGTGTAAACAATGTACAATCATTGAACTTTTGTAGTTCAAACATACCTTGAAATTTTTATCGGATAAGTTATGTATGGTTGTTGTTTATTACTGCAACTGCTACTATTAACTGTCTTCTCTCTGGAAATCATAATACCATGTCTGAGCCATTGAACTCAAAGTCTGTAGAATTTTAATCATGTAAACTATGTAAATTACATCTGATAATGTTTACCATTGGTTTGCAGGTGAAATACGTTTATACATCTCTTCAGATAGATCACATCAGACTCTCTCCTATCAATCCTTCTGCCACTTTTCGGCTTTTGTATTTCAGACCTGCCTGTGCATTTCCAATCAGGCAAATTACATCTGACCGTTCATACTAAATGTATAAGCCTATTGGCATGCTATTAACTTATAGCCATAATTGCCTTCCTTGAATTTTATATTTGAAATGATCAGATTAACTATATGTATGTGACTGTATAACTGCAACAGACAAATGACATATATGAACTTATACAGATTTATACAGTATTGGTCCATTGCCACAGCTACCACCCTCTTTAAACAGCATCTTTAAACAGCATCCCTTGAACATTATTTTAAAGAAATCTTGGTCAATCTCCACGAACTGTGTTATGAAGCTTGTACAATGTGGTAATGATTGCGTATATCCATGTGAATGTGCCTGTTATGCTTGAATAAAACAAAATGCAATGATGGAGTTTGGGTACTCACGCAGACAGACGAATAGACAGACAGACAGACAGACAGACAGACAGACAGGCAGACAGACAGACAGACAGACAGACAGACAGACAGACAGACAGGGCTATGCCTGAGACTGAAAATCACCTTGGCCCTATTACGCTTCCGTAGCTTTGGAATATAGAATATGAATATTTCGAATTGGACTCTACGACTAAGAGAATTCTTCGATATTTGTTGCGAAAGACTGAATAGCTGAAGCTTTACAGTTCAGATAGGTCTGTTTTTTTAATCAAGATTATGAACGTTTCCTGTTTATTTTTCACTTAGGTATACGGCATGGCTTGGTTCTGGATAGGACTGTTTGTGGCCTGTCTCCGTGTAGCTCTCACCGGTAAGGACTTTATTCACGGAATGTGAAAGTGTAAATGTTACAAATATTTGTTAGTCGGTAGTAATAAGTAATAATGACTTTTAGTCGAGTTAAGGTGTCTTTTATTTTAAACAGATGCCGAGTGTCACTGTGACACTGAGACTGCCTGTGCCGTGTTCCCCTCAACTCCCTGTAGCCAGGTGGGTGATCCAGACAGATGTCAGGAAGGATGGTTTGGTCCAAACTGTCAGACACGTGAGTATGATTTAGATTGTCAGTGTAATGTTAACAGGTGGGCGATATTTGTGACACTGAATGTGTATGTATATTTCAGAAAACATCGCACTGAGGAGATCGTGTAATCAGAGTAGCACATTGGGGAATAATTTAGCCCGGCATGGAGCCGGAGTTGGTGTAGACGGCATTGTCACCACAGATGCCGCGAACAAGCCATGTGCTCATACAGCAGAGCAGTCAAATCCCACCTGGACTGTGAACCTGAACACTTCAGTCCCAGAGAAGATAGAACACATCAGACTCTATATTCATGAAATGCGTGAGTACACATGTTTGAAGAAGATATTAAACGGTGACAAAGTCCGAAAAGTCTCTTTTGAACATCGTAGGATTGACAATGTCGCCTTTCAAATGACAGCTTTTACTTGTACAGCTAAATTCGAAACGTATTAACGAAATAAGATATTATGAGTCAGAATATTTATTATTGTATCGGATTCTGTGAGAGACTGTTGACATTTTACATAAGAATGGTTACTTTAAACAGCTAAATACCTTTCAATAGTCGTATGTTGTATTCATGTTATGTTGCATCGAACAAAATATAGCCTCATCAGTTTGAACGAGAGTATTTTATGAATACCAGACATCCTCATACACCGTAAAAATCTAACATTTCACTTCAGTCAGCGCATTTTTTCAGTCACCAAATGCAACGACGTTCAACATGTGCTGTTTGTGCTTTTACTGCAATGGTTGTTTCCCCCTGTTAAAGATGTCACCAATTTCTTGCAGTGATCAGTGTAGAAAAGGAGTGAGTGAGTCGCATCGGCTCTATCAAATATTTACAATTATATTTTGATAATCATATAGGTAAATTATAAAAACCTGTCATCAAGGGATAGTATACTGTTCAAAATAAGTAGGGGATATTGAAATATGATTTTGAATAACATCGTGGAAAATGGTGACAAATATGAAGCTTCATCTTTATTGTGTGTGTTGATGTTTAAGCCCACGTACCCATTTATTTCAGCTCATGGCACCTGTGCATGTCACATGACAGTGTGTTGCACGTGGTAGGGGTGCAACTGGTGATTTTACACTTTACATTAGCATGCATTTCTTGAGTAATGTGGCCCCAAGAAAGCATCCGATGACTAAACGATTGTTTGTCGTCTTTACAGCACATTATTGTCTTTGTTTACATTTTGCGACACAATGCGACGTCGGCAGCGAGGGGAACGTCTAAGGGCCGTTGGCATGTTACAGATCGGAACAAAACAGAGAATAGTCGCCCAAAGTCTAAATGTTTCCCAATCTGTCATCAGTAGATTGTGGGCCCGGTATCGTCGAACCCAAAATGTCGATGATGTTCCTCGTGAGGGAAGAGATGATTCCAGTTTTGGTTTTCAGGGGGTGGTTGGAGTCGAAATGAATGTATTGGTCTAGTGGCTTGGCTTTCTGTAGACACTGGTTTCTCTCTTGTTATCTGGGGCTCTGGTTACCCTCACCAGACGGGCCATAAACCTCTCCTCCAACAGTCCTAGTGAAGAAATAGAGCACCCCCGCCATGTTTTCAACAAGTTCAACCACTACCCACCAAAGTTAGTTGATAAAATTATCAGATCCACGCTCCACCCAACAAGAAAAGAGGCCACCAACAAACCTGAACCAGCTTCTATTCGCATCGCTTTGCCCTTCATTGGAAAAACCTCCTACCACATCAGCCGTCTCCTAAAGCAACAAGCAGGTATCGAAACCTACTTTACCAGCTCTACATCTCTGAAAGTCCTGCTCAAAGCGAATGGCAGGAACACCTCTAAACAACATCAGCTACCGAAAGGTGTCGTCTACAAAATCAACTGCGACTATGGCGAGGCATATGTAGGTGAAACCTCCCGGCCAATAAACATCAGAATCAAAGAACACTTATCATCTACAACCAAATCAGATAGGAAATCTGCTATATCCGACCACATCTTCAAATGTCCCAATCACAGCATAATTTTGGACAATGTAGAGATATTATCTAAAAACCACAAGGACTTCACCCAAAGAAAACTGGCAGAAGCAGTTCAAATCAGGAGACACAAGCCCTCAATCAACAGATATCACGGATATCTCATCCCAAATGCATACAAAGAACTGATTTGAGCTCACCAGCCAACATTACTAATTACCCTATCAGCCATGTATACTTTGTTTCAGCTACAGCCACTATTGGCTTCCTCTTATTGTCACATCATTACTACCATCCTTTGTTGTTGTCGTTGTTAATCCCCCGTCTTTGATTCATACCTACATGTTGATATTGCTTTATCCCTGTTCATGTATATAAGTCTGTCCTGTGCTGTATTACTCCACTCTTGCTTGACAACGGTATAAGGATCCATAGCGAAACGTCGCATCATATGAAATAAGGAAGTTGTTATCCTTAAAGAATCTTACCCTCTTATTACTCACCAGCTTCTAATAATGCCAATCAAACAAATTATTACTGGTCCCGACCTATTAGTAATAAAATATATTCGCCACAATTTTGGTTACTTCATTTTTTCCCGAATATCCCCTACTTATTTTGAACAGTATATAACAACTAGACTATCACAGACATATATTGTAAAACTAGTAATGAAATTTAAATCAGTTTATCCATACATGACAGGAGAATATAATAACATGTTGTAGATTGCCAACAACTGAACATGGTTCACCATACTAGGGAACAAGGCGACTAACAGTGTCTTTGCTCCCTGCTAACGATCCCTTCGGCCGTTGGCGATTGTAGGAAGAATGTGGCCTAATTTTAAAAGAACAAAAGCACTACGTTAAAAAATCGGTTTAGCTTAAGTTGAACTTTGAAAGTTTGGGGACTCACGTACCCTCACAGGAGGGCATGTACCCGTTTAAGGGTACAGCCACTAACAATCGCAGTTGCTAATTTATACGATTTATTTACGATGTATTTACAAAACATATTATTAAAATTCTTTGGTCCTGTGTTGCTTTAGAATGTTTGCCTTAGTAATGCACAGCTGTCTAAACTGCACTCGTTGGGACTGAAGGAATGATCCGGTTTAGACAAGGTGCTGGATTGTAGAGCTGATGATAAATGTACAAGCCATGGATGGGGCTGAGATTGTATTCTGGTGTTGACAACTTGCAGGATTGGATAGATGCGGGTTTGACAGCTTCCACTGTAGTTCACTTTGAATTACAAAATGAGACGTTTGTAAGTAATCCAATAATGGATTACTGGACTCTTGGACTTTAGTCCTGCCCACCCCCAACGAAGCACATGACACATGCGGTCTCACCCTAGGCAAGTGAGTTTGTTCAAAATTGCCTGTGTTCACCCAGTAGAAAATGGGTACCCGGTGGAATATGTCATGTAACTATAACCTTCTAGCGCCTAACAGGCAGCTTGGGTTATCCGGGGTAATAATAATATGCTTGCTTTGACTGTTAGCGCTATGAGCATTCACCTCGTGAGTTTCGCGCAATATAAAATTTAATGTACATATTTTTATATGATTATTGTTATAAATCTCAGGCCTCTTAAGGTCCATTACAGAATGTATTTTTTGTAAACTGAACGTGTAAATAAGGAACCTTGGATTGTCTGCTATATAGCTGTGTTCATGGATTGGGGTGGCAAATGCCCGGACCTACATCACTTAAACAGTTTATGTAAAAGTCCCTAGGCCTTATACATTACTCTGGTTAAATAGAGTTCACACATTTCAGATCATCCCTTTTTATGAACGTTCTGCCATAATAGCCTTCTAATCTTACCGATACTAATTCTAAAAGTACGTGTGCAGGCTTTATGCTCTGACGAAATACTTAGGCAATCGTAAATCGACGTTCGGCATATCGGCACGGTTGACATATTATACATAACATAGTGTGCACCGTTATTGAACTTTAAGTAGTGAATAAACATTTAATACATTTGGTTTACTCTGGGCTCGACGTTAACCTCCTTGTGTTTTGACTACCTCATTTTACATTCCTGTCAGATGTGATATATATTCATGAGTGTTTACACCAGCCTCTCAGTATTTGACTGCGTAAACAGTGGTGTGATTTTTTACAATGTAAATTATCACTATATCTATTTAAAAGAAATAGAATTATGTTTTTAAATAGATAAAAGTTATTTTACAATAAATGGTAATATAAACTGGCAACAGCGATTATTTTTATTCCTAGTATATATGTTCTTTTAATTCGTGGCTAGAATATCTAAAGTTACTAAGGGCTGAGGGGATGTTGTACATCCAGCTATGTCGACATGGTCACTAGTTTGGTCACTTACCTTTCGGTTGTTGGCGATCTACAGCTTGTTTTATATTGTCCGATTAAGATGTTTTAAGTTTCATTACTTCCTTCGTTTACAGGTTATTTTACTTTACTTATGATTATTAAAATGTTTTGAGATAGTCGCGATATGCCTGAGATACAACAGCTGCTGATGTGACATTTGACTGACAGCCTCTTCATCCATTAACACGCGCGAACGCAAACATTCCCTGAGTCATTATTCCGTGCACTTCCTCCATGACTGGCATCAATGATCAAGCAATTCTCCTAATGGATATCCTGCATCAATGTTTTTCGAACTTAATTTTGCTAAATGAGTATATCTATTCAAACATGGTGAAGTAAACGAAACTCACAAATAAAAACACATCATATCTATAAAAAAACAAGATACCATTTACTTTCACTGTGACAAACAACGGCTTTATTATAACACTCTGTTCATACAGAAATGAGTAAAAGGTGTTCATACAATCAGCCAGCCATTTCCGAGGTAGACTGTTTTGAAGAATATCAATAATTAAATTATTGAATAATATCAATAGAGAAATACATGGCAGGCTCAAAAACATTTTTTAAACGATCTGTTGGGTGTGATTTTAGTGAGTGCATGTGTGTGTATGCATGTGAGTGGGTATGTGTGTGAGTGAGTGAGTGTTTGTTTATGTGTTGCTGGAGAAAATGATATAACTGTTATCATTTGAAATGTATTTAGTTTCGAGGAAAAGTGCACGATAGGAAAAATTATTACTGTAATGGATGAATAACACCACCTAGATTTCATTTAACCTTTGAAATCTTGTCATGAAAAAAAACATAGGAAAGAAGAGCTAATATTTGTTCCTACTCGCCTTTTGTCTTAGTGTCCAGTCAGTGTCCGACAACCAGCTAAATTATGAAATAAGATTTGACCTGAATACGCTACTCTATATAGTGTTCCATATCCAAGCTTAGACAACAGAATTTGCGTTAATAGTCTTTCCTTTCAGGTCATCTATAACCATTTAACATTTAACAGACACAGCACAATTATTACTTATGCTATTTTAAATTCATTTTGCAACAGTTCAGGAGAGACGTAACGGCATGGAGATACTTGTGGGCAACCAGATATGCTACAACTGGTCATCAACCGAACATCCTCCTGCTATAGCTAACGTCACCTGTCGCCAACCACTGACGGGAACCACTGTCAGTATACGGATACCTGGACAACAGAAATTCCTTACTTTGTGTGAAGTGCAGATATTTGGTATGTCATGGAAGTGTCATGCTGTGATGGGGATGAAGGCTAAACAATTCAGTATGAGGAACAGATACATCTTTATTAACTACGAGGTCGAACATATCGGGGTTCATATTTTCTATACGACGCTCTAGGGCAAAATGTCACTTTGTCTTGGCAACGTGACGTCATGAACAATGCCATGACGTCACGGTTCTTCTGTGACGTTGCGTTCTACATGAGGCGACGGCAGGTAGCCAACTCAGGTTTGAAAGTAGTTTTGGGTTTATTTTCCTCAATTTAACGACTTCGGTAATAAACAGAATATTATTTTCGTGCCCTGTGTGCCTAAATATCGGTACATCCCTCGCTCTCGCTCGGGAAATGGTAACAATGTCACTCGTGTCGTAAACTCAGGATGACATGGACACTCATATACATGATATCCTCTATAAACGGCGACCTGTATTTCTGTATGAAAGTAGATAGTATCACCATTTCCATTCCATTTCCATTGTTGTCGCAGTGAAGAAGACAAAACCTCATAAAATCAAAACCTGAAATAAATGTAATTATATGTGGGATTAATGTTGCGTGGTATTGTACAACTTCTCGTACGTCATATTTAGAGAAAAGGTTCGAATTACTGCTCAATGTCTCTTGAGTACTAGAGCTTGGACTTTGCTGCAATTTCTAATATGGTAAATGTTACATATGGTCAGTTTCATTAACGCATTGGAAAAATCCAAATCAAAATGCATCTGTGATATTTAGTTTGCAGTAACGGATGGTTTTCTGAAGAATGTGACAAACAGTGCCGGTGCCTTAACAGTACTGATGCGTGTGACAAGATCACCGGTCACTGCTCTAGTGGATGTTTCCCAGGATACAATGGCTACAACTGTCAAACAGGTACAGTAGGAGAAACCAAAATCTCAGTTTCTCATTTTTCTAAGTATGTGTTTTCCATTTTGTAATGGTATGTCAGACGATGTCAGTGCATGTCCCCAAGGTCATATCAAGCTGTTTACAAAGAGGAAGGTAGAATTTACACTGAAATTTGAAGCTGAGGACACAGTCTGCTAAGTAAAATATATGCAAATGCAATAGGCACCATCCTAATTAATTGGCAAAGTAGGTGGTATGTGTCAAGTAATATATTTTGTCTGTTTGACACAATGGACAGTATTTTCACTATAGAACATATGCAACGCGTGTCACACTTATCCAGATTAATGCAGGCACATAATTGTGATATACCAAAGTGTATATTTGCACCAAATAGAATTCATGCATTTGTAAAACTTTGGGACATCTTATATTGTGTTGTGAAATCATATATATATATATATATATATATATATATATATATATATATATATATATATATATATATATATATATATATATATATATATATATATATATATATATATATATATATATATATATATGAAAAAACATAATTGTTGGTACATCTATGTATCCTTGCACATGAAAAAACATAAATGTTGGTAACTCAGCGTAAAATGATATGAACAGTTCTATCTGATTAGATGTCAGTACAAATCAGTATTGTTCATAACTGATTACTTATGTCTTCTTTCTGTACAGCATGTCCACATGGTACGTTTGGTAGTAACTGTGCCTCCCGGTGTGGAAACTGCCTCAATGGTGATATCTGTAACAAGGCCACAGGAGCCTGTCCTGGAGGATGTGCAGCAGGATGGGTCAGTGACGACTTGTGTAAAGAAGGTGAGTACACCGTTTGACCGGTCGGGTCCGATGGTGTCAACTCCGACTCCCAGTGTGGAAACTGCCTCAGTGAGGACATCTGTAACGAGACCAACGGAACCTGTACTGAAAGGTATGCAGCAGGATGGATGAACATTACATGAACTCGGTGGGTCTGTATGAATCAAACTGAAACGTAGAAAATCTTGTTATTACTACGATTACACTGTAAAGACTTCTAGGACAAGGCACACTGAGCCTGTACTCAAGGATGGACAGCAAGATAGATGAACAGTACATGTATGGAGGGTGGGTTTATATGACGATGCCGTAGTGATGTCAGCTATAGTATGACAAACGGAACATGTCCTGGAGGATGTGTTTCGGGAAGGATGAATGACGACTTAATATTTTGTTACAGCTAGAGTACTGCTGCTTTCTTGAGAACGTTGCGTTAGAAGCAATGTAGATATTGGCTTTAAACAAATATGACAAAAAAAAGAGAGATTTGGGACGGCAGAGTAAACGAACATGTCTACACGGTATAATTTAAGTGAGGAATGCATTCATAATACGATTAAGTCATATGCTCATTCTGTTAAAGTGTTTGTACCATGTCCACATGGCGTTTATGCCATCAGCTGTATCTTTCTATGAGGAAACAATCTTTGAATGACTTCATTAGACGTATGTGCTTACAGCATGTCCTGATGGTTTCTATGGTATTAACTGCTCCTCAAAATGTGGAAACTGTGTGGATGGTGTCAGTTGTAACAGGACAAACGGAATCTGTCCCAAAAGATGTGCAGCAGGGTGGAATACTGACGGCACGTGTGTACTACGTGAGTTAGACTGACTTACATTGCACTTCAGATACAGATATATACAAGCTAGGTTATTGAAGTTAAATTCAATCCATAACACATGTAGCTGTATTTTGTGGTCATTTCCACTAGTTGTGGTCATTGCAGCCCAACACACCATTTAGTACAGTAATGTCACTGGTGCGAACTGCTGCCAACAACCACATCAAGAGAAACGCTTTGTTATCGATGAAACAGACATAATATCACAACGTACGATGTCATAACGTTCTGGGATTCCAACAATCAAATCCTGGACACCTAGGTTACAGGTACTGACGATCAAACGTGATGTTTGTGCTTGCAATGATTTCATTTTTTCTCATAGAGTCTGCCGCTGGAACGCATGGGAGTAATTGTACATCAGATTGTGGAGGTACGGATTTCATGCCCTGTGGTATATAGAGTGGTGAGACGATGCAATAGAATTATACCAAATGGAATGGTTCGACTTAGCAACGTTTAGTTTCTTGGTAATTCGTTAGTTTGAAAAACATGCATTTGATTTAACACCTAATCTATGAGGATTAGGGAGTGAGAGAGTTAAGAGGTTTAGTCATATTGGCACTATTTCAGCCACCTCGGGTAACACTTTTGCAATAAGGTAAAGTTAAATTATAAAACCCCTCAGCTTAGGACACTAAAACAACTCGTATAATATCACAGATTTCAATCAATTTAAGTTAGTAATTAACACTACACTAACATAGATTTAACTACGGGTGACTATACAAAATAAAAACAGACAATATTATTGCCAACAACTGACGTCAGATCACAGTGCCAGGGACCATGGGGACTTAAGTACTCTTACTTCCTGCACGGATCCTAGATGGATTAATACCATCCCTTCAGCCGTTAGCAATCTAATTTACTAATCTAAACTACCAATCATTAAAATGCACGTGTCTACAGAAAATATTAATCAGAATTCATCGATGAATCCATTTTTCTTTAAACAACAATACTTAAATGAGAATTAACAGTAGTAAATAGTTCCTTAATTGTTTTCACACTGAAATATATATCCCTGGAGATATGGAGAATTCAGTCCAGTCAAGCCGGGTATGCTTGACTCTCTCGTCACAAGGAATACAAAATGGAGGATCTTCACTCTTTAACAAGTATTTGTGAGTATAACGGTCTATGTGACATCGTAGCATGAGGACCTTTTTAAATCGGGACTAAAACCCCAAGAAGGTATAACCAATATAAGAAAGGTTTTATTGCATGTAATTTATTTATACCTACTTGGGTGTTCCACTTCTTTTGCATCCGGTTACGGATATAAGATCTCATGAAATGAGATGGAGTCACTGATTTGCTGAGTGCTGCCCTTGCAGCAAGATTGGCCATTTTTTGACAAGAAATGCCAACATTGCTAGGTAACCAACAGACGACGATGTCGTATTGGCCACTAGCAATATCGTTATATAGTTCAATAATTTCGATTAAGAGTGGATGTTTACATCTTAAGGAAATAGCCTGTACTCAAGAGAATCTGAATAGAATATATATTGTTTATGTTTAGGGTGTCTTTGCATGTATATAAGAACCGTTAATATGGAGTTCTGCTGTAAACACTGAGGTGTTATCCGGTATTCGAAAAGATATTATTCTGGATGCAATGACCACCCTTAGACCCATCTGTAAATAATACTTTGTAATTACTTGTTTTATATATGTTGGAATAGTCCAAAAATCCGCCATGTTGGTTCTGACGTCATCAAACACTTGCGTGACCTCATTTCGCGGAAGTCAATGACCGTGGAAAACACTATGACATGGTCATCACAGTCATGGGTGTATTTTTAGGTCAGACGCCTAACAACCATGCAGACAGATCAACCGGTTTCATCCGGTTTCATGTCTTACCTATATAAAAAACCCTTTCATTTTGGATCATACATCAATTCAATTCCTGAATACACATCACATCTAGGTCTCTCTCTCCCTCTTGAAAATGGAAGCCCTTCACCGTGATCATATGAGGAAGAATTATTCTGGCCTCGTGCAAGCGATACAGAGAGTAGAAGAGGTGGTCGACAGACTGGTAGAATCTGGAGTGCTTACCATCTTCATGAAAGCTGAGATTACTGAGAAACCACAGACGTCTTTTGATCGGGTCAGGAAACTCCTGTCCACATTACCTAGACGAGGCATACACCCCAAGCATACACCATGTTCTGCAAAGCCTTGGAGGAATGCGGAGAGATACAGGCCATGGCATTGCTGGGACTAAAGACAGACAAGACCGAATATGAGGATGGTCGTTACCTATGTGCGGACAGTATCCCCCTCAAACCTAAAACACAGTTCCAAGTCTTGGCCTGTACAAATGAAACAGAGGCCTAGTCACACGGCACGGGCAGGATTTGTGTACTTGCTCGGAGGAGGTGCTAGGAAGTGTATTCAATGTGGCGTCATTCTCAAGAACTGGGAAGTCGATGATGATCCTTGGAGTGAACATGAAAAGTGGTCTCCAAACTGTCCGTACTTGGCCCTGGTAGGTGTCCCTCAAAAAGAGATGGCCCGCTGGGGTAGTCATCTGGATTTACATGTTTAAGAGATAGACTGGATGTATTTGTGACCTTTTGGTCAAGAGATTTCCCGTTGTACAAGTCCTTATAGTGAGGATTAAAGACACTGTTAACTGCACGATTAGTGTCGTTAAAATACAGTTTGGTAATATATTGTACAAATAGTTTCATACAGCGTTGGGTAAGAGAAGGCTCATTTACCTCAACATAGACTATGTCAGCTGGAGAAGTTCTAAAAGACCATAGACAAACTCATAGACCGTACCATGTACGATGGAGCCATAGTCAAGTTTTGATCGCACAAGTGATCGATGTAAGTGAAGGAGTCCAGCGCCTTCAGGCATTTACTTTTAAGAAATTTCATGTGCGGAAGAAAAATGAAATGGGAATCGAAAATCAGACTCAAGAATTTGGCCGCCTTGACAACTCCGATGGGAGTACCATTCAACAACAGTTCTGGATCTTTACGTGGTTTATATGTTCGGTTGAAATGTATACAAGTAGATATTGAGTTTGAAAATTTAATGCCACCAAATATGTATTTTGTTTAAACACAGCTGCAATTGTTATGGGGGATTAGATTTATATATGTTATTGTTATTATATATAAGACATGTCTTGTTTGATGAAATGAAAACCGGAATTTCAGATTAGTGCTAACCACCCCAAATGCACCTGAAACTGACATGCATGTGAATACTTTGTGTGTGATTTGTATTTTCAGTTGTAAACTGCATTCACAGTTGTGTATGTCTCTGACCCCTACAGAGGAGTGTTCCACCTGGGGAATCCCAGTGGCGGCTGTCCTTGGCGTTTTGCTGATCTGCACGGTGACTGGGGGAACACTATACATCAGACGGTAGCTATAGTGTATTTTGCCTCACTAATTTAGTTAATACACTAAATGAATGAACTCAGGTTTATGCTTACTGTTTCCTTTGAACATGAAAAACGTCTTGATCTGTTCATCCTGTAAAGAAACTTTTGATTGGTGATAAATTACTAGAATTGGGGTTGAAGTATTGTAAAATCTTTGTCCTCCTGAGAGGGTACATACGTAGATGTTAACTAAAGCGCGCAGTTAAACCAGGTAACCAGTGCAAAACTTGTAGAGGTCTTGCTTTACTACACTAATGTATGTCTGAAATAATACCGAAAATAATCATTCACTTTGTTGTCTTCACTACTACAATATTTATACTTCATCCCATAACTAGATACATTTTGAATCGTTGACCCCCACCACCACCCATCCCCACTCCAAAAAAGGAAATGCAAAAAATGCTTCTGACTGTTAACCACTGTCTCTTAAATTTGTTTTAGCTGTGATGTGGTTTCTTTTTACGTCAGATTACAGAAACAACTGGAGAGCTTGAAGACGAAGATGAGAGAGGAACACTATGTGACACTTGATGAGAAGGCAAAGACAACAGCCACAGAAAGTACATATGAACATATCAACAATGCAACGACCTACTACAATGCAGTCGATCATCTCCGTGATGAAAGTTGATGACAGGACCAAAGGTCCAGCAAAAGAAAAGATATACGCACATACTGAAATGCATGCGGTATGTGGGGCTTAGAACAATTTAATGTCTTAGAAAGGATTCATTTGTGTACCTGTAAAAAGTCTTGGTCTGTTTCTACTTTATCTATGCTCAATGTTAGGACCATGAAATACTCGTCACGACATCTTGATCTACCCTCATACCTACCCCGAAAAACGCCATGAATAGGATGTTTCTTTGTGATAATGATAATGGTTTGCTGAAAATTACTTTTCAGAAGTGGTTAGCAGATGTTAGGAGAATGCTTTGTATTTGTACTCTTGTTATGGAAACTGGCCATAATGCTGATGGACAGTGGTTGCAACCTGGGTAATTGTACTTGTAATGAACTCATAATGAGCTGAATAAAGTATTGAACAAGTCACCTTTCTTTAGACACTTTTTGAATAATCACATGGCCATTGCGTGTATTTGTTGAAGATGATCATCTGGCCCATGAAAATGGGCATTACAACCATGGAACTGAAGCCATTGTTATAAGAAAGGTCACTAGGGGTGTTATAACTAGTTTGGAAAAATATCCAGGTGCGTTATGGGCAGGGTAGTATTACAAAGAACGCGGATGTGTGTGCGCGTGCGCGTGCGCATTTGAGCGTGTGCGCGTGTGTTTGAGTCTTCCTGTCACCATCGTGCTAAAACATCTCATATTAAGCAAGCCCTGCAAGCAACTAGAACGTGAACGCATAATAACGTCATCATGCGTATATAGCTACTTGTGTGACGGGGTCATTGTAACTCCTCATATTCGCGATATGGCTTAAATACCGTTGATGTGACAGTCTATTTTAACTTAATCTTAAAGGGACAGGTGCTTCAGGATTCAGAAAGTTGTATAACGATTTTATAACTGGATCACTTTTTCATAGACACAGCCTAACGACATCGTAGAATGGGTATTACACGTTCGTATGGTTATAGGAAGGATTATGTCACTTATAAGCATATTCTGTTACGTCTTCATTGTGTTCATTGTGGACAGAGGCAATTCGTGGACAAAGTCACTTGCCAAAGGGGATACCACACGTGTCACGTGTGCTTCGTTACTGGTAAAGGAACAATAAATTCATTCGCGGTGGCAACACTGAATGAATATTGATGAACGTTTCATTTAATGAATATTGATGAACGTTTCGTGTTGGAGACGATGGGGCTTAGTTGTATATTTCCAGTTAAAGAAGGTTCGACTCAGTCTTGAAATGATGACTAGAGAACGAACACGCAGAAACACAGCTGTTACCTTGAGACAACCGATACGGGAGTGTTTGCATACGCCTTTCATATGAAATATTGTAACCTTGTATGGCATTATCATGAAAACTTTAGCTTGAAAAGAACTTTTCGTGATGTCAGGTTTTATTGGCTTGACAATGGCGGATTCAATACAAAGCTTGTTCACTTACGAAACCAGTGTGGGGAGATGTAGATAAACTCTCCGTATCAGTGTGTTAATAGCACTGTTAGTGTTATAATGTCATTTGTTTATATTGAATTATTGTTCCCGTGCTCGCAGTTTACATGTAGTCATGTCATATCATCAGGGCGGCGTGTTTGCCTACATCACAAGTAAGCAGAGATAGAAGCTGAGATAAAGACTGAGGTATCCAGTATCTGTTCATCATACGCCCGAGCCTGTAGGGCTTTACAATTTCAATTGTAACGCATGTTAAGTTGCACCACCTTTAATACACATAAGACATGTATTAATCACGTGACTTCACCTGTCATATATGTTATTTTCTTCCTGGTTGCTGTGCACTGAGATCGTGTTGGATGCAGGGTGAACGTGTGCGCTGTGAGTAGTTTTATCATTGAACTAAGTGAGATCCATTGAAGATATTCTGATTAACGATATCTCAATAGTTATCCATGGCGCACTAAATGTTACTGAGAGGCATTAGTCTCAGCTTTAGGCTTATATTGCCTATAAGCGTGTTTGTATCATTGTTAACTATACATCTAGTCCCATATAATCACATCGTTGATCACAGCATATTATTGACAATATAGGATCATGTTTCATACCTTGTCACTGGTGTCTGTGAACTCAAACCTGAAGTCTTTCTTGAAACATGACACGCAAATGTAAACAGGATCTGTAGTGTATGACTGAACACACCCCACTGAATATGCACAGCAGAGACAGTTTCCTTGTTGTAAACCTTGTATAGAGCATTGTGTGTGCTTGTATGTGTGTGTGTGTCATCTCGTTGCTGAGGCAGCTGGTAATAGGAAAGAAATAGTTTCCCTTTACAGAGATACTTCACCTTTGAGTGAGTGAGTTAATATTTAACGTCACATCGGCAATATTTCGACCATATCGTGACGAGAACATTTAATACTGAAATAGAAGCTATGTATATCATAAAATCCCGTCATTAAAGGACAATAAAACGACTAGAATATCACAGTTACAATTTAAGACTAGAGGGCACAGTTAAAACGAATATCACTATTTGGACAAGACAATATAAAATGCGGGCTATATATCACCAACGACAGAAGGTAGATCACCATACTAGGGACCATGGCCTTCACGTCTGAGCTCCCTCAAATGCATATACACGAAAGCCTTGAACTGTCAAGTTTGTAGCATATGTTATGCTGTTTTTTTAAATTTATCTTTACTTCGTGTATTTATTTCTTCGATTAATGTCTATTCTATTAAAGTTTCGGCATTCACAACATCCTTTCGACATTTTGATGGTTTCCTCATTACTTAAATACATCTAATTATAAACACGAAAATGTGTTTGTTTGTGTGTTTGTTTGTTTGTTTGTGTGTGTGTGTGTGTGTGTGTGTGTGTGTGTGTGTGTGTGTGTGTAGGTGTGTGTGTATAGGCAACTTGAAGTAGAGAGTAAAAAGCCAGAGTCATGAGACGCTGAAAGCATTTCTAAAAGTGACTGAAGTATAGCGAAAGTCGTGATTAAGAAGTATAGTCCTCGTGCTGAATCATATTTCAAAGTCAACAGTTTCCTCTCAAACGTAAAATACATAGCCTTGAGTTAACATTGATTTCTGCAAACGTTTGTAGATGTTGATCGTGATACAAGTGCTCCAAGTTACTCGGAATGAATACAATGTATGGTCCTAGGTTATACTGATATTTCATTACTCAAGCCCCTTTGACCAAAAAGAAAAACATGTGGGGTTTCTGGGGGGTATGTCCCAATTATATAATTTTCTGAGGTTTGAAGGATTACACAAATGTGAAACTATTTATCAGAGGTTTGCGGAACATTCTGGATCATATATTTTGCAAGACATAATGCCACAACCCTGCAAGTAAGGGTGAAACTAATATTAATTGTCACCAGAAAACCAGAGGTGTTCTTGCCACTATTTCAATTTGCATCAGCAGGTATATGCACAGA
Source organism: Haliotis asinina (assembly GCF_037392515.1). Taxonomy (NCBI): domain Eukaryota; kingdom Metazoa; phylum Mollusca; class Gastropoda; order Lepetellida; family Haliotidae; genus Haliotis; species Haliotis asinina. The sequence continues at coordinate 47,035,566 of NC_090288.1, read as the reverse complement.
AATTAATAATTTAAAACCTTAATGGTGATGTACAAAACTAAGTATTACTAATGGTCAAAAACGTTTTTCTTTACGGTAATAGGTTTCTTTATGATTCGGATGGGATATTTTTGTTTGGCAGTTGTTATTCGAATGTAATAAACAGCTGATAATGTTAACTCTCATTATCTAAGGGAACATTATTATAAATGGAATATCAGATTTTGTTTGTTTAATCTGTGTTTAATCCAACACGCATCATGAGTTTGTGGATGTGTGAATTGAAACGTATTAGAAATTCGTCACTATTCATCTTTTGTATGTTTTGTTTGTTTTATCCAGTCTGGGCATATTATCTCCTACGTAGGACTTACTGTCTCAGTCTATTCAACCGTTTGCAGTAAGTCCTACTGATACGTAGGACTTACGGACGTACTTAGTATCTGCTACGTAGGACTTAATATCTCATACGTAGGACCTGGTATCTCCTACGTACTACTTATTATATTGTGAAGTATGGTCATATACATGGGACTGATGCAGTGTCACTATGCAATGTTATTGTGTATAGCCGCTGTCATTTCTCAGTGAAAACAATGTACAATCATTGAACTTTGTAGTTCAAACATACCTTGAAATGTTATGAGATAAATTATGTATGATTGTTGTTTATTGCTGCAACTGCTCGTATTGACTCTTTGAAAATCACAATATCATATTTGATCCACTGAAGTCTGTAAACTTTTAATCAGGAAAATGACATCTGATGTTGTTTACCATTGGCTTGCAGGTCAAATATGTTTATACATCTCGTCAGACAGACCACATCTGATATGTTATCCATTTGCTTAACAGTTATGGAGTGACTTTCTCCTAGCAATCTTTCTGCCACTTTTCAGCTTTTGACATGCCTGTGCATTTCTTATCAGACAAATTACATCAGACCGCGCATACGAAATATATAGGCCTATTGGCATGCTATCAACTTATCGCCATAATTGCCTTCCTTGAATTTTATATTTTTATAAATGATGAGATTAACTATATGTATGTGACTGTGTAACTGCCATGTATGAACTTATACAGATTAATAAAGTATTGGTCCATTGCCACAGCTACCACCCTCCTTATACAGCATCCTTTGAACATAATTTTAAAGAGATCTTGGTCAATCTCCACGAACTGTGTTATGAAACTTGTACAATGTGGTAATGATTGCGCATACCCATGTGAATGTGCCTGTTATGCTGGAATAAACCAAAATGCAATGATGGAGTTTTGGGTATTCCCACAGACAGACAGACAGACAGACAGACAGACAGGGGTGTGGCTGAGACTGAAAATCATCTTGGAACTATTACGCTTCCGTAGCTTTGGAATAGAGTTGCATATTATGAATATTTCGAATTGGACTACTAAGAAACCGTTTCAATATCTGTTGCGAAAGACTGAATGGCTGAAGCTTTACAATTCAGATAGGTCTGTTTTTTATCAAGATTATGAACGTTTCCTGATTATTTTTTTACTTAGGTATACGGCATGGCTTTGTTCTGGATAGGACTGCTTGTGGCCTGTCTCCGTGTAGCTCTCACCGGTAAGGACTTTATTCACAGAATGTGAACGTGTAAATGTTACAAATATTTGTTAGCCGGTAGTAATAAGTAATAATGACTTTTAGTCGAGTTAAGGTGTCTTTTTTGAAACAGATGCCGAGTGTCACTGTGACACTGAGACTGCCTGTGCCGTGTTCCCCTCAACTCCCTGTAGCCAGGTGGGTGATCCAGACAGATGTGAGGAAGGATGGTTTGGTCCGAACTGTCAGAAACGTGAGTATGATTTAGAGTGTGAGTGTCATGTTAACAAGTGGGCGATGTTTGTGACACTGAATGTGTATGTATATTTCAGAAAACATCGCACTGAGGAGATCTTGTAATCAGACTAGCACTTTTGGGAATGATGTAGGCCGGCATGGAGCCGGAATTGGTGTAGACGGCATTGTCACCACAGATGCCGTGAACCAGCCATGTGCTCATACAGCCGAACAGTCAAATCCCACCTGGATTGTGCATCTGAACACTTCAGTCCCAGAGAAGATACAACACATCAGACTCTATATTCGTGAAGTGGGTGAGTACACCTGTTTGAAGAAGATATTAAAGGGTGACAAAGTCCGAAAAGTCTCTTTTGAACATCGTGGGATTGGAAATGTCGCCTTTCAAATGACAGCTTTTAATTGTTAGCTAAATTTGGAACTTGTTATTTAAATAAGATATTATGAGTCAGAATATTTATTATTGTATCGGATATGTGAGATACTATTGACGTGTTTACATAAGAATGGTTACTTTAAATAGATTTCATTAGTCGTATGTTGTATTCATGTTATGTTGCATCGATCAGGTGTTGCGTCATCAGTTTTAACGAGAGTATTTTGTGAATACCAGACATCCTCATACACGTTAAAAATCTAACACTTCACTTCAGTCAGCGCATTTTGTCAGCCACCAAATGCAACGACGTTCATGATGTGCCATTTGTGCTTTTACTGCAATGGTTGTTTCCCCCTGTTAAGGATGTCACCAATTTCTTGCAGTGATCAGTGTAAAAAGGAGTGAGTGAGTTAAGATTTTAAGTTACATCGGCTGTATCAAATATATCAAATTATATTTTGACAATCATAGAGGTAAAATATGAAAACTTGTTATCAAAGAACAGTATAACAACTAGACTATTACAGATAAATATTGTAAAGCTAGTAATGAAGTTTAAATCAGTTTAACCATGTATGACAGGAGAATATAACTAATTTTTTGGGTGTCTAAATTTTTGTTTAGATTGTAATTCATTAGTTTCTGTAGTGAGTGTGGTCAGGGTTAGGTAGCCGTCTGGCCCTACCAACTGCCGAAGAGGAGAATAATGAGCGAGATTTGCGCCGCGCCCAGCAATATTCCAGCTATATGGCGGCGGTCTGTAAATAATCGAGTCTGGACCATACAATCCAGTGATCAACAGTATTGGCATCGATCTGCACAATTAAGAACCGATCACATGCATCAATCAAGACAGCGTGCCTGAGCACCCGATCCTGTTATTCAATTCTTGCCACGTTAGTCGCCTTTTATGGCAAGCATGGGTTGCTGAAGGCCTTTTCTATCCCGGAGAATAACGATGACGGGAAAGAGCACATTTTCTAACTCAATGCCAGCAGCAGAAAGGAAAAAAATCACTCTCATACCAAGAGACGGTACAAGACAAGACTTCTTGTCATACAGATCCTGACAGAGGATATTAAAGACATAGCTATATGTAGGGTTTGACTGATCGGACTGTACTTTATCATATACGGTAAAGTTAGGTATCAGCTCATCAGCCTCGACGTAGAGGGTGTTAACCGGTGAAATTCTAAAGACGTAGTCTGAGACCTTGTTGGTGGACAGAATCTAAAATTTTAGGTTGCTTTTGCAGGCTTCACTATATGAAGGCTTCACTATGGGGCCATAATCAAGATTAGATACATTGATCAATATATGTGTAGAAAAGTAGTTTGATCCCATCCCCACTTAGAATTGGAAACGATTTTCAACATGTCAGGTACCTTCAGGCATCTACTTTCTAGATATTTGATATGTGGAAGTTAAATGGGAAAATGGTAAATTAGCCCTATGAACTTGGCCTCCTTGACAACTTAGATGGCAGTATCATTTAAAGATAGTTCTGGTCCTTATGCGGCTAATTTGTAGACAATTAGTGTTTCACTTAGAAAATCTAAAGCTGTTTTCAAGACACCATTTATATATTTTGTTTAAACAGAACTGCAGTTGCCTTTCAATTGTATCCATATTTTACCTCGACAGGTAATATGTAAATCAACAAAACGTGATCCACCAATCATTTGAAGCCTTTCATAACTTGTTGGGTCTAAAAAATATTAGCTAAACGTTTGCTCAAACTAAAATCATGTAAATTCTTTAAAATGGCATCGTATGCTTTCGCGAGATCACAGAATATCGATACTGCATGCTGTTTGTTGACTATAGCATTTCAAAAAGTATTCTAAACGTATGAAATATCAATGATTATGCGATGTTACCTGAAAGAACATTGAATATTTGATAAACGATTATTGTTTTCAAACTACTGTGTTAATCTATTACTTAACATTCAATCCATGGTTTTACTGACACAACTCGTTAAAGAGACTGGTCTGTAATCAGGCGAATCAGGATGACCCCGGCCTTTCTTTGGCATGGGGGCTACAATGGCAATACTTCATGAAGTTGGGAATCCCTGTAGGCCATTTGGTGCCAAATCATTTCCAGGCATGATTGAGACGAATGTTTCAGGAGCTAATATATCATCAGCCCCTGTCGCTGTATCATGAGTTTCCTGAAGGTTTGTATATAGCTCATGTGGTGAAAATAGTTCATTATAATCTTCACAATTTAAAATTAAATCTTTTCTCCTTTTGTTTCTGGTATTTCTGACGAACGCTTGGCGAGAATTTCACCAGGCCTATTGGCAATGTCAGTATTATCCGTCAATACATCGTTACCATCTTTCAGATGATAGACCGTATATTATGAGATTATGAGAGCAAATCCCTTTATGCTGAGATGACTGTGAAGAGCTTGCATCCATATCTAGCGATTATGGGGTGTCATGAACCTCTATGGGACATAAGGGATAGCTGTTCCGAAGATATCCAATGTTTCAGATATCCCGTATACATCAACCTTGTTAACTGTATATACGCAGCAAGCAGTGGTGTATCTATTCCCCTTATTTCAAATTGTTAGTACCTACGCCTAAACGTCGCACTCACTGCCATAAAGAAGTTGACTATCCACTGAACTTGTTTTTCCTTCATTATATTAGTGGAAGATGATCTGTTGAAAGAGTAATTTGTGATAAAGCCGATGACATATTAATATACGCAACACTTATTTAAGACAGTTTGCTCATTGAGAGACAAACTGACTATAAACATATTGTCCTTGGTTGACAATGAGGACTTCGGATGTTTGGAATGCTACCAGCTGGCAGCAGCGATACAGAGTTTTAATTTGGATAATTATATATACAGTTTCAGTGGATGGATATTTCTACCAAGGGTGGATGATATTTCAGCAGTTTGTGAATCTCAGGCTTCTTCAGATCCCTTACAGAATGTAATTTGTTTGTAAACTGCACGTGTACATAAGGAACCTTGGATTGTCTGCTATTTAGCTGTGTTCATGGATTGGGGTGGCAAATACCTAGACCTATATCACTTAAGCAGCTTATTTAGAACTCTCCAGTCTTATACACAACCCTGGTTAAATAGAGTCACACATTTCAGATCACCACTTTTTATGAACGTTCTGTCATAATAGCGTTTTAATCTCACCGATACTAATTCTAAAAGTACTTGTGCAGACTTTATGCTCTGACGAAAAAAATAGGCAATTTCAAATCGACGTCATAACAGAGTTGTTGGTACAGCATTTTCTAATCTCACCTGACTTGTGAGTCTCGGCGGATTACATTTAAATCAAGCTCTTTACAGACAAAAAAAAAATCAATTAACGACATATTATATATAACATAGCGTGCACCGTTATTGAACTTTTAGTAGTGAATAAACATTCAATACATTTGGTCCACTCTGGGCTCTGTAATAACCTTCTTGTGTTTTGACTACCTCCTTGTACATTCCTGTCAGATGTGATAAATATTCATGACAGTTTATTTTGTGATGGTACTATAAATTGGCAACTGCGATTATTTTCGTTTTATTCGTAGTATGTATGTTCTTTTAATTCATGGCTAGAATATCTCAAATTGCTGTGGGCTGAAGGGATGTTGTAGATCCAGCTGTGTCCACATGGTCACTAGTTTGGTCATCTACCTTTTGGTCTTTAGCGATCTACAGCTTGTTTTATATTGGCCGGTTAAGATGTTTTAAATTTCATTACTTGTTTTAAAATACATACCTGTGACAGTTGAATTGTTTCATTGTCCTTCGTTTACATGTGTTTTACTTTACTTATGATTATTATGAATATATGTTTTGATAAACTCACGATATGGCTGCGATACAGCAGCTGCTGATGTGACATGTGATTGACAGCCTCTTCATCCATTGCCACGCTCGAATGCAAACATTCCCTGAGTCATTATTCCGTATATGTATACTTCCTCATAACTGACATCAATATCAAACATTTCTCACAATGGATATCCTGCATCCTTGTTCTTCCAACTTAAAGATCACATATACTCTAGTAGGGTACAAATACAAAATTACTTGCTGATATCGCTATAAATGAAACCTCACCATTACAACTACTCATTTGGACCTATAATTAATTTAAATCGACCACTTTGTCAACAATGCACAATTCTCAGCCGCAAACGAAATTTCAACCAATCACAGGGGCGCGTCTAAGTGACGTAATTGTAGGTATAGAAATTAGGGTCTGTGCAGTATTCATCTACATTTCAGGGGTTAAGCTATTTCGTTTACAGGTTTGTGAAAAATGAAAGCTATATGTTATCACAATCTACTATCACTTAGTTTTGTCTCCTGCTTTGCTTAGTTTTCGAGTTACAACCCTTGTTTTCATAGACGATTCTGTCAAAATCACTTGGTGTCGATAGGTTGGAATCCGTGTTAGGTGGTATAAACCTACACGTTATTTGTCACCATTCACTTGATGCTCAGTTAATGAATTTATAACAGGTATAATTAGTGGTAACGCCATTTAGATTACCCGACAAAGGCCCCTATTGGGCATTTCTTGTGTCTGGATCGATCAAAGGATTAATCGATATCACGCTGATTGATTAATTAGTTTTATGCGCATTTAAATGGGGGATTTGTCAAAAGGTAGTGTTTATGTATGTACATTTACTAATCTATACTGAATACACTCTGTCGTATCTGTGTCTATGTAAAAACAACACCCTTCTTTCAAAGGATTAACCGCCAATATATTGATTGATTGCTCATTATTGGCTAACTAAATAACTTTTTCTAAAGAATGACGCACATTATGCAACTAGTTGCCAGGTGTGCTATGTTGGGTGACCAATGAAACTGTACAGGAATGTGAATCACGTTTTCGTATATTAGACTGTTAAAAGACACATCACTTGGGAAATCTGCAGATGAATAACATATCACTCGTTTTTGTGGTCGTTGATGGATACATTCCTCGAACAAGACAATAGCCTGACATTGCTCCTGTATTTGCATTTTGGTTTTCGTTAAGTTGTCGTAGCTTTCAACAGAATCATCGTTTTCGTCGTGAAGTGTAATGATGCAGATGACATACACTAGGGCGTCGTGCGAATTATGATTCATATAGGCAAACTATAAAATGTCTACATATTACATTCCTGTTATACATTCGCAGATCGCTTCTTTTTATTAACTTTCAAAATGCATACAAGTATGATTATAAAGTAATCGGGATTATGAGACCAAGTATAAAGACGTATATTGACAAGTGTCTACATACGGATGAGTGAACGTTACAAACCAAGTAAATTTAGCAAGTGAGGAAATTTATCGCGCTGTATTTTCACTTTGACACCGACCTCGCTTAGGTTATGTTACAGGTTGTGTCATGCAAAGTACTTTTGGTAATAATTCAAATACATATTAAACTACTAGTAGAATGTAGTTTTGATTTTCTAACTTGATGAAAACAAATCATAATCTCATTAATTCAAATGGATTTGACTTCACGATTTTAAAAAATGGCGACGCCCTGTCTTAGGATGAATGTTATTTAAGTTTGTTTTTTACCGACTTACAAAAGCAAAATTACTTTCTACTGGTAGTAAAATATGTTTTTTATTGATGGACAATAGGATTTTGCATGACATTGCTTATAACATAACAATTTCACTCTTGGAAGTGAGGTGGAGGTCAATATAATATTGCTTGCAATATAAATGTCACTTCGACCCCCACCTTGCTTCCTTGGAAGACGTCCTTATGTTAAAGGTCGTGTCATGCAAAATCCCTTTGGCCATGATTCAAATGCATATATATCTACTAGTAAAAAGTATTTTGGATTTTCTAACTTGATGAGAACAAATCATAATCTCAATAATTCTAATGGATTTTAGCCCGTGGCTTCACGATTTTCAAAAATCGCCCTGTTTGAGGATGAATGCTATTTAAGTTTGTTTTTACCTACATACAAAATCAAAATTACTTTCATCTGGTAGTAAAATATGTATTTTATTGATGGACATTAGGATTTTGCATGACATTGCTTATAACATAACAATTTCACTCTTGGAGCAGTCAATATACGGGGTCAATATAATATTACTGACGATAATATTGTCACTTCGACCACAACCTCGTTTCCGAGGTAGAAAGCGTTATATTCATGCAAATTCCCTTTAGTCGGCAATGTGTAGTAAACAGTCTTGATTTTTATAAATTCGATGAAACTTGAACTCCATTTTCTATCCTGGAAGCGTGGTAGGGGGCGAACTATCCGATTTAGTATATACCACAGGCTTCCACACCGCTCACTTCGCACACACTAACAACGAATTTAAGCACAAACTACGGGATCCGGTGGAAATCTGTGCATAGTGACACCATCACCCGACCCCAAGGGGCAATTGACGGCAACACAACAACTCGGCATGTCTTTGGTGACGTCGAGAAATCAACAAAATGCCGAGCTTCCTACACATTTTCTATACAACTTACTGAAAATCGTTCCTTCTATGACGTCACTGCAGGGTTACGTAACCAGTCTGCGGTTTCGTTTGCGGGCGAGAGAGAAGCAGACGGCTTTTTAGCAACTCTTAAGAGCTTGGTATTAATGAACCACAAGTTTTTTTGTTTTTTTTTTAAAAATGGTGTTCCGTTTATGACTAACCAGAAGTCTTTCATATGCAGTGATAAAAAGAGTACCAAGAAATTGAGTTTAGTGGTCCTTTAAATCATACATGTTGTTGATAAATGAGTATATCTATTCAAATATGGTAAAGTAGACGTAAATGAAGATCACAAATAAAAATCCATCATATTTATGAAACAAAATAGGTTGATTGTATGAACACCATTTACGCATATCTGTATGAACAGAGTGCTATAACAAAGCCGTCTAAAGTTATTGAATAATATCAATAAAGAAGCAAATGGCCAGCTCTAGAGCTCAGATATTAAACGAGGTGTGGGGTGTCTTTTAGTGAGTGTAGTGGGTATGTATGTGAGTGTGTTTGTGTATGTGTTGCTGGAGGAAATGTGATATACCTTATCTTTGAAATGTGGTTTCGAGGAAAAGTGTACGGTAAAAGAAATTATTACTGTAATGGATGAATAACGCCCCCTGGATTTCATTTAACGTTTGAAATCTTGTCATAAAAAACCCCCCAAAACATAGGAAAGAATAGTTAATATTTGATCCGACTTGCCTTTTGTCTTCGTCTCCAGTCAGTGTCCGACAACCAGCTAAATTATGAAATAAGATTTGATCTGAATATGCTACTCTATATCATGTTCTATATCCAAGCTTAGACAACAGAATTTGCGTTAATAATCTTTCCTTTCAGGTCATCTATATCCATTTAACATTTAACATACAGAACGCAATTATTACTTATGCTATTTTAAATTCATTTTGCAACAGTTCAGGAGAGAAGTAACGGCATGGAGATATTTGTGGGCAACCAGATGTGCTACAACTGGTCATCAACTGAACATCCTCCTCCTATAGCTAACGTCTTCTGCCGCCAGCCACTGACAGGAACCACTGTCAGTATACGGATACCTGGACAACAGAAATACCTTACTTTGTGTGAGGTGCAGATATTTGGTATGTCATGGAAGTGTCATGCTGTGATGGGGATGAAGGCTAAACAATTCAGTATGAGGAACAGATACATCTTTATTAACTACGAGGTCGAACATATCGGGGTTCATATTTTTTATACGACGCTCTAGGGCAAAATGTCACTTTGTCTTGGTAACGTGACGTCATGAACAATGCCATGACGTCACGGTTCTTCTGTGACGTTGCGGCGACGGCAGGTAGCCAGCCCAGGTTTGATTGTAGATTTGGGTTTATTTTCCACAGTTTAACGACTTCGGTAATAAACAGAATATTATATTCGTGCCCTTATCTGTGTGCCTAAATATCGGTACATCCCTCGCTCTCGTTCGGGAAATGCCAACAATGTCACTCGTGTCGTAAACTCAGGATGACATGGACACTCATATGATATCCTCTATAAACGGCGACCTGTATTTCTGTATGAAAGTAGATAGTATCACCATTTCCATTCCATTTCCATTGCTGTCGAAGTGAAGAAGACAAAACCTCATAAAATCAAAACCTGAAATAAATGTAACTATACGTGGGATTAATATTGCGTGGTATTGTACTTCTCGTACGTCATATTTAGAGAAAAGGTTCGAATTCCTGCTAAATGTCTCTTGAGCACTAGAGCTTGGACTTTGCTGCAATCTCTAATAGGGTAAATGTTACGTATGGTCAGTTTCATTAACGCATTTGAAAAATCCAAATCCAAATGCATCTGTGATATTTAGTTTGCAGTAACGGATGGTTTTCTGAAGAATGTGACAAACAGTGCCGGTGCCTTAACAGTACTGATGTATGTGACAAGATCACCGGTCACTGCTCTAGTGGATGTTTCCCAGGATACAATGGCTACAACTGTCAAACAGGTACAGTAGGAGAAACCAAAATCTCAGTTTCTCATTTTTCTAAGTATGTGTTTTCCATTTTGTAATGGTATGTCAGACGATGTCAGTGCATGTCCCCAAGGTCATATCAAGCTGTTTACAAAGAGGAAGGTAGAATTTACACTGAAATTTGAAGCTGAGGACACAGTCTGCTAAGTAAAATATATGCAAATGCAATAGGCATCATCCTAATTAACTCTCAAAGTAGGTGGTATGTGTCTGTTTGACAAAATGGACAGTATTTTCACTATAGAACATATGCAACGCGTGTCACACTTATCCAGATTTATGCAGGCACATAATTGTGATATCCTAGAGTGTATATTTGCACCAAATAGAATTCATGCATTTGTAAGACTTTGGGACATCTTATATTGTGTTGTGATATGGACAGTTGTCTCTGATTAGATGTCAGTACAAATCAGTATTGTTCATAACTGATTACTTATGTCTTCTTTCTGTACAGCATGTCCACATGGTACGTTTGGTAGTAACTGTGCCTCCCGGTGTGGAAACTGCCTCAATGGTGATATCTGTAACAAGGCCACAGGAGCCTGTCCTGGAGGATGTGCAGCAGGATGGGTCAGTGACGACTTGTGTAAAGAAGGTGAGTACACCGTTTGACCGGTCGGGTCCGATGGTGTCAACTCCGACTCCCAGTGTGGAAACTGCTTCAATGAGGACATCTGTAACGAGACCACCGGAACCTGTACTGAAGGGTATGCAGCAGGATGGATAAACATTACATGAACTCGGTGGGTCTGTATGAATCAAACTGAAACGTAGAAAATCTTGTTATTACTACGATAACACTGTAAAGACTTCTATGACAAGGCACACTGAGCCTGTACTCAAGGATGGACAGCAAGATGGATGAACAGTACATGTATGGAGGGTGGGTTTATATGATGATGCCGTAGTGATGTCAGCTGTAGTACGACAAACGGAACATGTCCTGGAGGATGTGTTTCGGGAAGGATGAATGGCGACTTAATATTTTGTTAAAGCTTGAGTACTGATACTTTCTTGAGAACGTTGCGTTAGAAGCAATGTAGATATTGGCTTTAAACAAATATGACAAAACAAAGAGAGATTTTGGGACAGCAGAGTAAACGAACACGTCTACACGGTATAATGTAAGTGAGGAATGCGTTCATAATACGAGTAAGTCATGTGCTCATTCTGCTAATGTGTTTGTACCATGTCCACATGGCGCGTATGCCATCAGCTGTACCTTTCTATGAGGAAACAGTTATTGAATGACTTCATTATACGTATGTGCTTACAGCATGTCCTGATGGTTTCTATGGTATCAACTGCTCCTCAAAATGTGGAAACTGTGTGGATGGTGTCAGTTGTAACAGGACAAACGGAATCTGTCCCAAAAGATGTGCAGCAGGGTGGCATAATAACGGCACGTGTGTGCTACGTGAGTAAGACTGACTTACATTGCACTTCAGATTCAGATGTATACAAGCTAGGTTATTGAAGTTTGAATCCATAACACATGTAGCTGTATTTTGTGGTCATTTCCAGTAGTTGTGGTCATTGCAACCAAACACAGCATTTAGTACAGTAATGTCACTGGTGCGAACTGCTGCCAACAACCACATCAAGAGAAACGTTTTGTTATTGATGACAGATTCATTCTTAGAATAGACATAATTTCACAACGTGAACGATATGATCATGCGCTGTCCTAACGTTCTGGGATTCCAACAATCAAATCCTGGACACCTAGGTTACAGGTACTGACTATCAAACGTGATGTTTGTACTTGCAATGATTTCACTTTTTTCTCATAGAGTCTGCCGCTGGAACGCATGGGAGTAATTGTACATCAGATTGTGGAGGTACGGATTTCAAGCCCTGTGGTATATAGAGCGGTGAGACGATGCAATAGAATTATACCAAATGGAATGGTTCGACTTACCAACGTTTAGTTTCTTTGTAATTCGTTAGTTTTGAAAAACATGCATTTGATTTAACACCTAATCTATGAGGATTAGGGAGTGAGAGAGTAAAGAGTCACATTGGCAATATTTCAGCCACCTAGAGTAACACTTTTGCAATAAGGTAAAGTTAAATTATAAAACCCCTCAGCTTAGGACACTAAAACAACTCGTATATCACAGATTTCAATCAATGTAAGCAAGTAATTAACACTACACTAACATAGATTTAACTATGGAAGACTATCCAAAATAAAAACAGACAATATTATTGCCAACAACCGACGTCAGATCACAGTGCCAGGGACCATGAGGACTTAAGTACTCTTGCTTCCTGCACGGATCCTAGATGGATTAATACCATCCCTTCAGCCGTCAGCAATCTAATTTACTAATCTAAACTACCAATCATTAAAATGCATGTGTCTACAGAAAATATTAATCAGAATTCATCGATGAATCGATTTTTCTTTAAACAACAACACTTAAATGAGAATTAACAGTAGTAAATAGTTTTCACACTGAAATATTTATCCCTGGAGATATGGAGAATTCAGTCCAGTCAAGCCGGGTATGTTTGACCGTGACTCTCTCGTCACAAGGAATACAAAATAGAGGATCTTCACTCTTTAACAAGTATTTGTGAGTATAACGGTCTATGTGACATCGTAGCATGAGGACCTTTACAAATCGGGACTAAAACCCCAAGAAGGTATAACCAATATAAGAAAGGTTTTATTGCATGTAATTTATTTTACCCACTTGGGTGTTCCACTTCTTCTGCATCCGGTTACGGATATAAGATCTCACGAAATGAGATGGAGTCACTGATTTGTTGAGTGCTGCCCTTGCAGCACGATCGGTCATTTTGTGGCAAAAAATGCCAACATTGCTAGGTAACCAACAGACGACGATGTCGTATTGGCCAGTAGCAATATCGTTATATAGTTCAATAATTTCGATTAAGAGTAGATGTTTACATCTTAAGGAAATAGCCTGTACTCAAAAAAATCTGAATAGAATATATATTGTTTATGTTTAGGGTGTCTTTGCCTGTATATAAGAACCGTTAATATGGAGTTCTGCTGTAAACACTGAGGTGTTATCCGGTATTCGAAAAGATATTATTCTGGATCCAATGACCACCCTTAGACCCATCTGTAAATAATATTTTGTAATTACTTGTTTTATATATGTTGGAATAGTCCAAAAATCCGCCATGTTGGTTCTGACGTCATCAAAAACTTGCTTGACCTCATTTCGCGGAAGTCAATGACCGTGGAAAACACTATGACGTGGTTGTCACAGTCGTGGGTGCATTTTTAGGTCAGACGCCTTGCAACCATGCAGATAGATCAACCGGTTTCATCCGGTTTCATGTCTTACCTATATAAAAAACTCTTTCATTTTGGATCATACATCAGTTTCATTCCTGAATACACATCACATCTAGGTCTCTCTCTCCCTCTTGAAAATGGAAGCCCTTCACCGTGATCATCTGAGGAAGAATTATTCTGGCCTCGTGCAAGCGATACAGAGAGTAGAAGAGGTGGTCGACAGACTGGTAGAATCTGGAGTGCTTGCCATCTTCATGAAAGCTGAGATTACTGAGAAACCACAGACGTCTTTTGATCGGGTCAGGAAACTCCTGCCCACATTACCTAGACGAGGCCCCCAAGCATACACCCTGTTCTGCAAAGCCCTGGAGGAATGCGGAGAGATACAGGCCATGGCATTGCTGGGACTAGAGACAGACAAGACCGAATATGAGGATGGTCGTTACCTATGTGCGGACAGTATCCCCCTCAAACCTCAAACACAGTTCCAAGTCTTGGCCTGTACAAATGAAACAGAGGCCTAGTCACACGGCACGGGCAGGATTTGTGTACTTGCTCGGAGGAGGTGCTAGGAAGTGTATTCAATGTGGCGTCATTCTCAAGAACTGGGAAGTCGATGATGATCCTTGGAGTGAACATGAAAAGTGGTCTCCAAACTGTCCGTACTTGGCCCTGGTAGGAGTCCCTCAAAAAGAGATGGCCCGATGCATCGTGTAATCATAGCTTTCGGCCGTGGGAGCCGTGCCAATTTACACTCATCAGAGGGGTACACAAAGTACGCAGTCTAGACTACCAGTTGTCCGACTTTCATTTTTGTGGAAGTCGCGGTGGCTGAGCGGGCTAGGCGGCTGACTTTGTGTGCTGGCGATTAGGTGCCTGACTCTGAGGGTGCGGGTTCGAATCCCGGATGGGACTCAACCGAAAAAAGTACTAGAATTTGTACTTTACTAAGAAAGTGAAATCCCAAATATGACATATGTTGCATTTGACCACTTTCTAAATGGCATCGTGTAATCATAGCTTTCGGCCGTGGGAGCCGTGCCAATTTACACTCATCAGAGGGGTACACAAAGTACGCAGTCTAGACTACCAGTTGTCCGACTTTCATTTTTGTGGAAGTCGCGGTGGCTGAGCGGGCTAGGCGGCTGACTTTGTGTGCTGGCGATTAGGTGCCTGACTCTGAGGGTGCGGGTTCGAATCCCGGATGGGACTCAACCGAAAAAAGTACTAGAATTTGTACTTTACTAAGAAAGTGAAATCCCAAATATGACATATGTTGCATTTGACCACTTTCTAAATGGCATCGTGTAATCATAGCTTTCGGCCGTGGGAGCCGTGCCAATTTACACTCATCAGAGGGGTACACAAAGTACGCAGTCTAGACTACCAGTTGTCCGACTTTCATTTTTGTGGAAGTCGCGGTGGCTGAGCGGGCTAGGCGGCTGACTTTGTGTGCTGGCGATTAGGTGCCTGACTCTGAGGGTGCGGGTTCGAATCCCGGATGGGACTCAACCGAAAAAAGTACTAGAATTTGTACTTTACTAAGAAAGTGAAATCCCAAATATGACATATGTTGCATTTGACCACTTTCTAAATGGCATCGTGTAATCATAGCTTTCGGCCGTGGGAGCCGTGCCAATTTACACTCATCAGAGGGGTACACAAAGTACGCAGTCTAGACTACCAGTTGTCCGACTTTCATTTTTGTGGAAGTCGCGGTGGCTGAGCGGGCTAGGCGGCTGACTTTGTGTGCTGGCGATTAGGTGCCTGACTCTGAGGGTGCGGGTTCGAATCCCGGATGGGACTCAACCGAAAAAAGTACTAGAATTTGTACTTTACTAAGAAAGTGAAATCCCAAATATGACATATGTTGCATTTGACCACTTTCTAAATGGCATCGTGTAATCATAGCTTTCGGCCGTGGGAGCCGTGCCAATTTACACTCATCAGAGGGGTACACAAAGTACGCAGTCTAGACTACCAGTTGTCCGACTTTCATTTTTGTGGAAGTCGCGGTGGCTGAGCGGGCTAGGCGGCTGACTTTGTGTGCTGGCGATTAGGTGCCTGACTCTGAGGGTGCGGGTTCGAATCCCGGATGGGACTCAACCGAAAAAAGTACTAGAATTTGTACTTTACTAAGAAAGTGAAATCCCAAATATGACATATGTTGCATTTGACCACTTTCTAAATGGCATCGTGTAATCATAGCTTTCGGCCGTGGGAGCCGTGCCAATTTACACTCATCAGAGGGGTACACAAAGTACGCAGTCTAGACTACCAGTTGTCCGACTTTCATTTTTGTGGAAGTCGCGGTGGCTGAGCGGGCTAGGCGGCTGACTTTGTGTGCTGGCGATTAGGTGCCTGACTCTGAGGGTGCGGGTTCGAATCCCGGATGGGACTCAACCGAAAAAAGTACTAGAATTTGTACTTTACTAAGAAAGTGAAATCCCAAATATGACATATGTTGCGTACCATGTACGATGGAGCCATAGTCAAGTTTTGATCGCACCAGTGATCGATGTAAGTGAAGGAGTCCAGCGCCTTCAGGCATTTACTTTTAAGAAATTTCATGTGTGGAAGAAAAGTGAAATGGGAATCGAAAATCAGACTCAAGAATTTGGCCGCCTTGACAACTCTGATGGGAGTACCATTCAACAACAGTTCTGGATCTTTACGCGGTTTATATGTACGGTTGAAATGTATACAAGTAGATATTGAGTTTGAAAATTTAAAGCCACCAAATATGTATTTTGTTTAAACACAGCTGCAATTGTTATGGGGGATTAGATTTGTATATGTTATTGTTATTATATATAGGACATGTCTAGTTTGATGAAATGAAAACCGGAATTTCAGATTAGTGCTAATCACCCCAAATGCACCTGAAACTGACATGCATGTGAATACTTTGTGTGTGATTTGTATTTTCAGTTGTAAACTGCATTCACAGTTGTGTATGTCTCTGACCCCTACAGAGGAGTGTTCCACCTGGGGAATCCCAGTGGCGGCTGTCCTTGGTGTGTTGCTGATCTGCACGGTGACTGGGGGAACACTATACATCAGACGGTAGTGTATTTTGCCTCACTAATTTAGTTAATACACTAAATGAATGAACTCAGGTTTATGCTTACTGTTTCCTTTGAACATCAAAAACGTCTTGATCTGTTCATCCTGTAAAGAAACTTTTGATTGGTGATAAATTACTAGAATTGGTGTTGAAGTATTGTAAAATCTTTGTCCTCATGAGAGGGTACGTACGTAGATTTTAACTAAAGCGCGCAGTTAAACCAGGTAACCAGTGCAAAACTTGTAGAGGTCTTGCTTTACTACATTAATGTATGTGTGAAATAATACCGAAAATAATCATTCACTTTGTTGTCTTCACTACTACAATATTTATACTTCATCCCATAACTAGATACATTTTGAATCGTTGACCCCCATCCATCCCCAATCCAAAGGAAATGCAAAAAAATGCTTCTAACTATTAACCACTGTCTCTTAAATTTGTTTTAGCTGTGATGTGGCTTCTTTTTACGTCAGATTACTGAAACAACTGGAGAGCTTGAAGACGAAGATGAGAGATGAACATTATGTGACACTTGATGAGAAGACAAAGACAACAGCCACAGAAAGTACATATGAACATATCGACAATGCAACGCCCTACTACAATACAGTCGATCATCTTCGGGATGAAAGTTGATGACTGGACCAAAATTCCAGCAAAAGAAAAGACATACGCACATACTGAAATGCATGCGGTATGTGGGGCTTAGAACAGTTTAAAGAATTCATTTGTATACCTGTAAAAAGTCTTGGTCTGTTTCTACCTTATCTATGCTCAATGTTAGGACCATGAAATACTCGTCACGACATCTTGATCTACCTTCATACCTACCCCGAAAAACGCCATGAATAGGATGTTTCTTTGTGATAATGATAATGGTTTGCTGAGAATTACTTTTCAGTAGTGGTTAGGAGATGTTAGGAGAATGCTTTGTATTTGTACTCTTGTTATGGAAACTGGCCATAATGCTGATGGACAGTGGTTGCAACCTGGGTAATATGTACTTGTAATGAACTCATAATGAGCTGAATAAAGTATTGAACAAGTCACCTTTCTTTAGACACTTTTTGAATAATCACATGGTCATTGCGTCTAGTGTGTTGAAGGTGATCATCTGGCCCATGATATAGGGCATTATAACCATGGAACTGGAGCCATTGTTATAAGAAAGGTCACTAGGGGCGTTATAACTAGTTTGGAAATATATACAGGTGCGTTATGGGCAGGGTAGTATTACAAAGAACGCGGATGTGTGTGCGCGTGCGCGTGCGCGTGCGCATTTGAGCGTGTGCGCGTGTGTTTGAGTCTTCCTGTCACCATCGTGCTAAAACATCTCATATTAAGCAAGCCCTGCAAGCAACTAGAACGTGAACGCATTATAACGTCATCATGCGTATATAGCTACTTGTGTGACGGGGTCATTGTAACTGCTCATATTCGCGATATGGCTTGAATACCGTTGATGTGACAGTCTATTTTAACTTAATCTTAAAGGTACAGGTGCTTCAGGATTCAGAAAGTTGCATAACGATTTTATAACTGGATCACTTTTTCATAGACACAGCCTAACGACATCGTAGAATGGGTATTACACGTTCGTATGGTTATAGGAAGGATTGTGTGACTTATAAGCATATTCTCTTACGTCTTCATTGTGTTCATTGTGGACAGAGGCAATTCGTGGACAAAGTCACTTGCCAAAGGGGATACCACACGTGTCACGTGTGCTTCGTTACTGGTAAAGGAACAATAAATTCATTCGCGGTGGCAACACTGAATGAATATTGATGAACGTTTCATTTAATGAATATTGATGAACGTTTCGTGTTGGAGACGATGGGGCTTAGTTGTATATTTCCAGTTAAAGAAGGTTCGACTCAGTCTTGAAATGATGACTAGAGAACGAACACGCAGAAACACAGCTGTTACCTTGAGACAACCGATACGGGAGTGTTTGCATACGCCTTTCATATGAAAAATTGTAACCTTGTATGGCATTATCATGAAAACTTTAGCTTGAAAAGAACTTTTCGTGATGTCAGGTTTTATTGGCGTGACAATGGCGGATTCAATACAAAGCTTGTTCACTTACGAAACCAGTGTGGGGAGATGTAGATAAACTCTCCGTATCAGTGTGTTAATAGTACTGTAAGTGTTATAATGTCATTTGTTTATGTTGAATTATTGTTCCTGTGCTCGCAGTTTACATCTAGTCATGTAATATCATCAGGGCGGCGTGTTTGCCTACATCACAAGTAAGCAGAGATAGAAGCTAAGATAAAGACAGAGGTATCCAGTATCTGTTCATCATACGAGCCTGTAGGGCTTTACAATTTCAATTGTAATGCATGTTAAGTTGCACCACCTTTAATACACTTAAGACATGTATTAATCACGTGACTTCACCTATCATATGTGTTATTTCCTTCCTGGTTGCTGTACACTGAGATCGTGTTGGATGCAGGGTGAACGTGTGCGCTGTGAGTAATTTTATCATTGAACTAAGTGAGATCCACTGAAGATATTCTGATTAACGATATCTCAATAATTACCCATGGCGCACTAAATGTTTCTGATAGACATTAGTCTCAGCTTTAGGTTCATATTGCCTGATGATTAGCGTGTTTGTATCATTGGTAACTATACATCTAGTTCCATATAACCACAGCGTTGATCACAGCGTATTATTGACAATATATGATCGTGTTTCATACCTTGTCACCGCTGTCTGTGAACTCAAAACTGAAGTCAGTCTTTAAACATGACACGCAAATGTAAACAGGATCTGTAGTGTATGGCTGACCCACCCACTGAATATGCACAGCAGAGACAGTTGCCTTGCTGTAAACCTTGTATACAGCAATGTGTGTGCTTTTAAACTGCAGTGAAGTGCCGTCTCGTTTCTGAGACAGCCCGTAATAGGGAAAGAAATACTTTCCCTTTACAGAGATAAACTTACCTTTGATTGAGTGAGCTACTATTTAACGTCACATTGGCAGGCAATATTTCAACCATATCGTGACAAGAACATTTAATACTGAATTGGAAGCCATGTACATCATAAAAACCCGTCATTAAAGGACAATAAAACGACTAGAATATCACAGGTACAATTTGAGGCTAGTGTGCAAAGTTAAAACTAATATCACTATTTGGACAAGACAATATAAAATGCGGGCTATATATCACCAACGACAGAAGGTAGATCACCATACTAGGGACCATGGCCTTTACGTCTGAGCTCCCTCAAATGCATATACACGAAAGCATTGAACTGTTACGTTTGTAGCATATATTATGCTGTTTTTAAAAAAATTATCTTAATTCATGTATTTATTTCTTCGATTAATGTCTATTCAATTAAATTTTCGGCAACTTGAAGTAGAGAGTAAAAAGCTAGAGTCACGAGAAGCTGAAAGCATTTCTAGAAGTGACTGAAGCATAGCGAAAGTAGTGATTAAGAAGTATAGTCCTCGTGCTGAATCATATTTCAAAGTCAACAGTTTCGAGTTTCCTCTCAAACGTAAAATACATATCCATGAGTTAACATTAATTTCTGCAAACGTTTTTAGATACTGATGATCGAGATACACGTGCTCATAGTGATACACGTATTTCCGCGGAATCAATACAATGTATGGTCCTAGGTTATACTGATATTTTATTAATCATATGTACAAGCCCCTTTGACCAAAAAGAAAAACATGTGGGGTTTCTGGGGGTATGTCCCAATTATATAATTTTCTGAGGTTTCAAGGATTACACACGTTTGAAACTATTTATCAGAGGTTTGCAGAACACTTTGGAACATATATTTCGCAAGACATAATGCCACAACCCTGCAAGTAATTAATAAGGGTGAAATTAATATCAGTTGTCACCAGAAAACCAGAGGTGTTCTTGCCATTCTTTCAATTTGCATCAGCAGGTATATGCACAGAAATTAATAATTTAAAACCTTAATGGTGATGTACAAAACTAAGTATTACTATTGGTCAAAAAGGTTTTTATTTACGGTAATAGCGTTTCTTTATGATTCGGATGGGATATTTTTGTTTGGCAGTTGTTATTCGAATGTAATAAACAGCTGATAATGTTAACTCTCATTATCTAAGGGAACATTATTATAAACGAAATATCAGATTTTGTTTGTTTCCTATGTGTTTAATCCAACACGCATCATGAGTTTGTGGATGTGTGAGTTTACAATTATTAGAAATTCGTCACTATTCATCTTATTCATCTGTATATTTTGTTTGCTTTATCGAGTCTGGACATAGTATCTCCTACGTAGGGCTTACTGTCTCGATCTATGCAACCATTTGCAGTAAGTCCTACTGATACGTAGGACTTACTGACTTACTTAGTATCTGCTACGTAGGACTTAATGTCTCCTACGTAGGACCTGGTATCTCCTACGTGTTACTTATTATATTGTGAAGTATGGTCATTAAGTTGAGAAATATTTGGCTATAGACTTTAAATAGAAGAAATTCAAGTCAGTGAGTATACATGGCACTGATGCAGTGTCTCTAAGCAGTGTTATTGTATTTAGCTCTCAGAAACTGTCATTTCTCAGTGAAAACAATGTACAATCACTGATAGGTAGTTCAAACATACCTTGAAATGTTATGAGATAAATTATGTATGATTGTTGTTTATTACTGCAAATGCTACTATTGACTCTCTGAAAATCACAATACCATATTTGATCCTTTGAATTCAAAGTCTGTAGAATTTTAATCAGGTAAATGACACCTGATGGTTGTTTTACCATTGGCTTGCAGGTGAAATATGTTTATACATCTCGTTAGATAGACCACATCTAATATAGTAGTCCATTGCTTAACAGTTATGGAGTGACTTTCTCCTATCAATCTTTCTGCCACTTTTCAGCTTTTGACATGCCTGTGCATTTCTAATCAGACAAATTACATCAGACCGTGCATACTAAATATATAGGCTTATTGGCATGCTATTAACTTATAGCCATAATTGCCTTCCTTGAATTTTATATTTGAAATGATCAGATTAACTATATGTGTGTGACTGTATAACTGCAACAGATAAATGACATATATGAACTTATACAAATTTATACAGTATTGGTTCATTGCCACAGCTAACACCCCCCTCTTTAAACAACATCCCTTGAACATTATTTTAAAGAAATCTTGGTCAGTCTCCACGAACTGTGTTATGAAGCTTGTACAATGTGGTAATGATTCCGTATATCAATGTGAATGTGCATGTTATGCTGCAATAAAACAAAATGCAATGATGGAGTTTGGGTATTCACGCAGACAGACAGACAGACAGACAGACCGACAGGCAGACAGGGCTATGCATGAGACTGAAAACCACCTTGGCCCTATTACGCTTCCGTAGCTTTGGAATAGAGTTTCATATTATGAATATTTCGAATTTGACTCCACGACTAAGAGAATTCTTCAATATATGACTGAATGTTTGTAGCTTTACAATTCAGATAGGTCTGTTTTTTTATCAAGATTATGAACGTTTCCTGTTTATTTTTCACTTAGGTGTACGGCATGGCTTGGTTCTGGATAGGACTGTTTGTGCCCTGTCTCCTTGTAGCTCTCACCGGTAAGGACTTTATTCACGGAATGTGAAAGTGTAAATGTTACAAATATTTGTTAGTCGGTAGTAATAAGTAATAATGACTTTTAGTCGAGTTAAGGTGTCTTTTTTTAAACAGATGCCGAGTGTCACTGTGACACTGATGCTGCCTGTGCCGTGTTCCCCTCTACTCCCTGTAGCCGGGTCGATGATCCAGACAGATGTCAGGAAGGATGGTTTGGTTCTTACTGTCAGAAACGTGAGTGTAATTTACAGTGGTAGAAGTAGTGCCATGTTCACAAGTCAGCTATATTTGTGACACTGAATGTGTATGTATATTTTAGAAAACATCGCACTGAGGAGATCTTGTAATCAGAGTAGCACATTGGGGAATAATTTAGCCCGGCATGGAGCCGGAGTTGGTGTAGACGGCATTGTCACCTTAGATGCCGTGCACCGGCCATGTGCTCATACAGCCGAGCAGTCAAATCCCACCTGGACTGTGAACCTGAACACTTCAGTCCCAGAGAAGATACAACACATCAGACTCTACATTCGTGAAGGGGGTGAGTACGCATGTTTGAAGAAGATATTAAAGGGTGACAAAGTCCGAAAAGTCTCTTTTGAACATCGTGGGATTGGAAATGTCGCCTTTCAAATGACAGCTTTTAATTGTTAGCTAAATTTGGAACTTGTTATTTAAATAAGATATTATGAGTCAGAATATTTATTATTGTATCGGATATGTGAGATACTATTGACGTGTTTACATAAGAATGGTTACTTTAAATAGATTTCAATAGTCGTATGTTGTATTCATGTTATGTTGCATCGATCAGGCATAGCGTCATCAGTTTTAACGAGAGTATTTTGTGAATACCAGACATCATCATACACCTTAAAAATCTAACATTTCACTTCAGTCAGCGCATTTTTTCAGTCACCAAATGCAACGACGTTCAACATGTGCTGTTTGTGCTTTTACTGCAATGGTTGTTTCCCCCTGTTAAAGATGTCACCAATTTCTTGCAGTGATCGGTGTAAAAAAGGAGTGAGTGAGTTAAGATTTTAAGTCACATCGGCTGTATCAAATATACCAATTTATATTTTGACAATCATATAGGTAAAATATAAACACCTGTCATCAAAGGACAGTATAACAACTAGACTATTACAGATGAATATTGTAAAGCTAGTAATGAAGTTTAAATCAGTTTAACCATGTATGACAGGAGAATATAACTAATTTTTAGGTGTCTAAATTTTTGTTTATATTGTAATTTATTACTTTCTGTAGTGAGTGTGGTCAGGGTTAGGTCACCGTCCGGCCCTACCAACTGCCGAAGAGGAGAATAATGAGTGAGATTTACGCCGCACCCAGCAATATTCCAGCTATATGGCGGCGGTCTGTAAATAATCGCGTCTGGACCATACAATCCAGTGATCACCAGTATTGGCATCGATCTGCACAATTAGGAACCGATCAAATGTGTCAATTAAGCCAGCGTGCCTTAGCATCCGATCCCGTTAGTCAATTCTTGCCACAAGCATAGTCGTATTTTATGGCAAGCATGGGTTGCTGAAGGCCTTTTCTATACCGGACCTTCACTTGTCAAAGAAGAGAATAACGATGACGGGAAAGAGCACATTTTCTAACTCAGTGCCAGCAGCAGAAAGGAAAAAATTCACTCTCATACTAAGAGACGGTATAAGACAAGACTTCTTGTTATACAGATCCTGACAGAGGATATTAAAGACATAGCTATATGTAGGGTTTGACTGATCGGACTGTACTTTATCATATACGGTAAAGTTAGGTATCAGCTCATCAGCCTCGACGTAGAGGGTGTTAACCGGTGAAGTTCTAAAGACATAGGCTGAGACCTTGTTGGTGGACAGAATCTAAAATTTTAGGTTGCTTTTGCAGGCTTCACTATATGCAGGCTTCACAATGGGGGCCATAATCAAGATTAGATACATTGATCAATATATGTATGGAAGAGTAGCTTGATCCCATCCCCACTTAGAATTGGAAACGATTTCCGACAAGTCAGGTACCTTCAGAGATTTACTTTCTAGATATTTGATATGTGGAAGTTAAATGGGAAAATGTTAAATTAGGCCTATGAACTTGGCCTCCTTGACACCTTAGATGACAGTATCATTTAAAGATAGTTCTGGTCCTTATGCGGCTTTTTTCCTTCTTCAAAAGTGTAGACAATTAGTTTTTCACTTAGAAAATCTAAAGCTGTTTTCAAGACATTTATATATTTTGTTTAAACAGAACTGCAGTTGCCTTTCAATTGTATCCATATTTTACCTCGACAGGAAATATTTAAATCAACAAAAAGTGATCCCCCAATCATTTGAAACCTTTTATAACTTGTTGGGTCTGATGCTAAATAGCGTGTAAAACAAAATACTGCCTTGTGGGACACCCTGACCCTGATTGTAACGGTCAGACAGGATTCGGACTTGAAATTGCCTGTCTGTCAAAAGCTAAAAAAATATTAGGTAAACGTTCCCTCAAACTAAAATCATGTAAATTCTTTAAAATGGCATCGTATGCTTTCGCGAGATCACAGAATATCGATACTGCATGCTTTTTGTTGACTATAGCATTTCAAAAAGTATTCTAAACGTATAAAATATCAATGATTGTGCGATGTTTCCTGAAAGAACATTGAATATTTGATAAACGATTTCAAAATACTGTGTTAATCTATTACTTAACATTCACTCCATGGTTTTACTGACACAACTCGTTAAAGAGATTGGCCTGTAATTAGGCGGATCAGGATGACCCCGGCCTTTCTTTGGCATGGGGGCTACAATGGCACTACGTCATGAAGCTGGGAGTCCCTGTAGGCCATGTGGTATCAAATCATTTCCAGGCATGATTGAGACAAATGTTTCAGGAGCTAATATATCATCGGCCCCTGTCGCTGTATCATGAGTTTCCTGAAGGTTTGCATATAGCTCATGTGATGAAAATCGTTCATTATAATCTTCACAATTTAAAATTAAATCTTTTCTCCTTTTTTGTTTCTGGTATTTCTGAAACTCATGATTTGATGAAGACGAACGCTTGGCGAGAATTTCACCAGGCCAATTGGCAATGTCAACATTATCCGTCAATACATCGTTACCATCTTTCAGATGATGGACAGTATATTATGAGATTATGAGAGCAAATCCCTTTATGCTGAGACGACTGTGAAGAGCTTGCATCCATATCTAGCGGTTATGGGGTGTCATGAACCTCTATGGGACATAAGGGATAGCTATTACGAAGATATCCAATGTTTCAGATATTCCATATACATCAACCTTGTTAACTGTATATACGCAGCAAGCAGTAATGTATCTATTCTCCTTATTTCAAATTGAAAGAGTAATTTGTGATGAAGCCGATGACATATTAATATACGCAAAACTTATTTAAGACAGTTTGCTTATTGAGAGACAAACTGACTATAAATATATTGTCCTTGGTTGACAGTGAGGACTTCGGATGTTTGGAATGCCACCAGCTGGCAACAGCGATGCGGAGTTTTTATTTGGATGATTATATATACAGTTTCAGTGGATGGATATTTCTACTAAGGGTGGATGATATTTCAGCAGTTTGTGGATGTTTTTGGAGGAGCTTCGGATCGGACCTGGTACTCCTTGGTCCTGTATTGCTTTAGAACCTTTGCCTTAATAATGTAGTTCACTAATTATCTCCTTTGAAATAGTAATCCAATGTTGGAAATCTCAGGCTTCTTCAGATCCCTTACAGAATGTAATTTGTCTGTAAACTGCACGTGTAAATAAGGAACCTTGGATTGTCTGCTATTTAGCTGTGTTCATGGATTGGGGTGGCAAATACCTGGACCTATATCACTTAAGCAGTTTGTTTAAAACTCTCCGGTCTTATACATAACCCTGGTTAAATAGAGTCACACATTTCAGATGACCACTTTTTATGAACGTTCTGTCATAATAGCGTTTTAATCTCACCGATACTAATTCTAAAAGTACGTGTGCAGGCTTTATGCTCTGGCGAAAAAATTCGGCAATTTCAAATCGACGTCATAACAGAGTTGTTGGTACAGCATTTTCTAATCTCACCTCACTTATGAGTCTCGGTGGATTACAGTTAAATCAAGCTCTTTACAGACAAAAATAATCAATTAACGACATATTATATATAACATAGCGTGCACCGTTATTGAACTTTTAGTAGTGAATAAACATTCAATACTTTTGGTCCACTCTGGGCTCTGTGATAACCTTCTTCTGTTTTGACTACCTCCTTGTACATTAATGTCAGATGTGATAAATATTCATGACAGTTTATTTTGTGATGGTACTAAAAACTGGCAACTGCGATTATTTTCGTTTTATTCGTAGTATGTATGTTCTTTTAATTCATGGCTAGAATATCTAAAATTGCTAAGGGCTGAAGGGATGTTGTAGATCCAGCTGTGTCCACATGGTCACTAGTTTGGTCATCTACCTTTTGGTCTTTAGCGATCTACAGCTCGTTTTATATTGGCCGGTTAGGACGTTTTAAATTTCATTACTTGTTTTAATGTGCATATCTGTGAGAGTTTCATTGTCCTTCGTTTACAGGTGTTTTACTTCACTTATGATTATTATGAATATATGTTTTGATAAACTCACGATATGGCTGCGATACAGCAGCTGCTGATGTGACATGTGATTGACAGCCTCTTCATCCATTGCCACGCTCGAATGCAAGCATTCCCTGAGTCATTATTCCGTATATGTATACTTCCTCATAACTGACATCAATATCAAACATTTCTCACAATGGATATCCTGCATCCTTGTTCTTCCAACTTAAAGATCACATATACTCTAGTAGGGTACAAATACAAAATTACTTGCTGATATCGCTATAAATGAAACCTCACCATTACAACTACTCATTTGGACCTATAATTAATTTAAATCGACCACTTTGTCAACAATGCACAATTCTCAGCCGCAAACGAAATTTCAACCAATCACAGGGGCGCGTCTAAGTGACGTAATTGTAGGTATAGAAATTAGGGTCTGTGCAGTATTCATCTACATTTCAGGGGTTAAGCTATTTCGTTTACAGGTTTGTGAAAAATGAAAGCTATATGTTATCACAATCTACTATCACTTAGTTTTGTCTCCTGCTTTGCTTAGTTTTCGAGTTACAACCCTTGTTTTCATAGACGATTCTGTCAAAATCACTTGGTGTCGATAGGTTGGAATCCGTGTTAGGTGGTATAAACCTACACGTTATTTGTCACCATTCACTTGATGCTCAGTTAATGAATTTATAACAGGTATAATTAGTGGTAACGCCATTTAGATTACCCGACAAAGGCCCCTATTGGGCATTTCTTGTGTCTGGATCGATCAAAGGATTAATCGATATCACGCTGATTGATTAATTAGTTTTATGCGCATTTAAATGGGGGATTTGTCAAAAGGTAGTGTTTATGTATGTACATTTACTAATCTATACTGAATACACTCTGTCGTATCTGTGTCTATGTAAAAACAACACCCTTCTTTCAAAGGATTAACCGCCAATATATTGATTGATTGCTCATTATTGGCTAACTAAATAACTTTTTCTAAAGAATGACGCACATTATGCAACTAGTTGCCAGGTGTGCTATGTTGGGTGACCAATGAAACTGTACAGGAATGTGAATCACGTTTTCGTATATTAGACTGTTAAAAGACATCACTTGGGAAATCTGCAGATGAATAATATATCACTCGTTTTTGTGGTCGTTGATGGATACATTCCTCGAACAAGACAATAGCCTGACATTGCTCCTGTATTTGCATTTTGGTTTTCGTTAAGTTGTCGTAGCTTTCAACAGAATCATCGTTTTCGTCGTGAAGTGTAATGATGCAGATGACATACACTAGGGCGTCGTGCGAATTATGATTCATATAGGCAAACTATAAAATGTCTACATATTACATTCCTGTTATACATTCGCAGATCGCTTCTTTTTATTAACTTTCAAAATGCATACAAGTATGATTATAAAGTAATCGGGATTATGAGACCAAGTATAAAGACGTATATTGACAAGTGTCTACATACGGATGAGTGAACGTTACAAACCAAGTAAATTTAGCAAGTGAGGAAATTTATCGCGCTGTATTTTCACTTTGACACCGACCTCGCTTAGGTTATGTTACAGGTTGTGTCATGCAAAGTACTTTTGGTAATAATTCAAATACATATTTAACTACTAGTAGAATGTAGTTTTGATTTTCTAACTTGATGAAAACAAATCATAATCTCATTAATTCAAATGGATTTGACTTCACGATTTTAAAAAATGGCGACGCCCTGTCTTAGGATGAATGTTATTTAAGTTTGTTTTTTACCGACTTACAAAAGCAAAATTACTTTCTACTGGTAGTAAAATATGTTTTTTATTGATGGACAATAGGATTTTGCATGACATTGCTTATAACATAACAATTTCACTCTTGGAGCAGTCAATATACGGGGTCAATATAATATTACTGACGATAATATTGTCACTTCGACCACAACCTCGTTTCCGAGGTAGAAAGCGTTATATTCATGCAAATTCCCTTTAGTCGGCAATGTGTAGTAAACAGTCTTGATTTTTATAAATTCGATGAAACTTGAACTCCATTTTCTATCCTGGAAGCGTGGTAGGGGGCGAACTATCCGATTTAGTATATACCACAGGCTTCCACACCGCTCACTTCGCACACACTAACAACGAATTTAAGCACAAACTACGGGATCCGGTGAAAATCTGTGCATAGTGACACCATCACCCGACCCCAAAGGGCAATTGACAGCAACACAACAACTCGGCATGTCTTTGGTGACGTCGAGAAATCAACAAAATGCCGAGCTTCCTACACATTTTCTATACAACTTACTGAAAATCGTTCCTTCTATGACGTCACTGCAGGGTTACGTAACCAGTCTGCGGTTTCGTTTGCGGGCGAGAGAGAAGCAGACGGCTTTTTAGCAACTCTTAAGAGCTTGGTATTAATGAACCACAAGTTTTTTTGTTTTTTTTTTAAAAATGGTGTTCCGTTTATGACTAACCAGAAGTCTTTCATATGCAGTGATAAAAAGAGTACCAAGAAATTGAGTTTAGTGGTCCTTTAAATCATACATGTTGTTGATAAATGAGTATATCTATTCAAATATGGTAAAGTAGACGTAAATGAAGATCACAAATAAAAATCCATCATATTTATGAAACAAAATAGGTTGATTGTATGAACACCATTTACGCATATCTATATGAACAGAGTGCTATAACAAAGCCGTCTAAACTTATTGAATAATATCAATAAAGAAGCAAATGGCCAGCTCTAAAGCTCAGATATTAAACGAGGTGTGGGGTGTCTTTTAGTGAGTGTAGTGGGTATGTATGTGAGTGTGTTTGTGTATGTGTTGCTGGAGGAAATGTGATATACCTTATCTTTGAAATGTGGTTTCGAGGAAAAGTGTACGGTAAAAGAAATTATTACTGTAATGAATGAATAACGCCCCCTGGATTTCATTTAACGTTTGAAATCTTGTCATAAAAAATCCCCAAAAACATAGGAAAGAATAGTTAATATTTGATCCGACTTGCCTTTTGTCTTCGTCTCCAGTCAGTGTCCGACAACCAGCTAAATTATGAAATAAGATTTGATCTGAATATGCTACTCTATATCATGTTCTATATCCAAGCTTAGACAACAGAATTTGCGTTAATAATCTTTCCTTTCAGGTCATCTATATCCATTTAACATTTAACATACAGAACGCAATTATTACTTATGCTATTTTAAATTCATTTTGCAACAGTTCAGGAGAGAAGTAACGGCATGGAGATATTTGTGGGCAACCAGATGTGCTACAACTGGTCATCAACTGAACATCCTCCTCCTATAGCTAACGTCTTCTGCCGCCAGCCACTGACAGGAACCACTGTCAGTATACGGATACCTGGACAACAGAAATACCTTACTTTGTGTGAGGTGCAGATATTTGGTATGTCATGGAAGTGTCATGCTGTGATGGGGATGAAGGCTAAACAATTCAGTATGAGGAACAGATACATCTTTATTAACTACGAGGTCGAACATATCGGGGTTCATATTTTTTATACGACGCTCTAGGGCAAAATGTCACTTTGTCTTGGTAACGTGACGTCATGAACAATGCCATGACGTCACGGTTCTTCTGTGACGTTGCGGCGACGGCAGGTAGCCAGCCCAGGTTTGATTGTAGATTTGGGTTTATTTTCCACAGTTTAACGACTTCGGTAATAAACAACATATTATATTCGTGCCCTTATCTGTGTGCCTAAATATCGGTACATCCCTCGCTCTCGTTCGGGAAATGCCAACAATGTCACTCGTGTCGTAAACTCAGGATGACATGGACACTCATATGATATCCTCTATAAACGGCGACCTGTATTTCTGTATGAAAGTAGATAGTATCACCATTTCCATTCCATTTCCATTGTTGTCGCAGTGAAGAAGACAAAACCTCATAAAATCAAAACCTGAAATAAATGTAATTATACGTGGGATTAATATTGCGTGGTATTGTACTTCTCGTACGTCATTTTTATATAAAAGGTTCGAATTCCTGCTAAATGTCTCTTGAGTACTAGAGCTTGGACTTTGCTGCAATCTCTAATATAGTATATGTTACATATGGTCACTTTCATTAACGCATTGGAAAAATCCAAATCCAAATGCATCTGTGATATTTAGTTTGCAGTAACGGATGGTTTTCTGAAGATTGCGACAAACAGTGCCAGTGCCTTAACAGTACTGATGTATGTGACAAGATCACCGGTCACTGCTCTAGTGGACGTTTCCCAGGATACAATGGCTACAACTGTCAAACAGGTACAGTAGGAGAAACCAAAATCTCAGTTTAGCATTTTTCTAAGTATGTGTTTTCCATTTTGTAATGGTATGTCAGACGATGTCAGTGCATGTCCCCAAGGTCATTTCAAACTGTTTACAAAGAGGAAGGTAGAATTTACACTGAAATTTGAAGCTGAGGACACAGTCTGCTAAGTAAAATATATGCAAATGCAATAGGCATCATCCTAATTAATTGGCAAAGTAGGTGGTATGTGTCAAGTAATATATTTTGTCTGTTTGACAAAATGGACAATATTTTCACTATAGAACATATGCAACGCATGTCACACTTATCCAGATTTATGCAGGCACATAATTGTGATATCCTAGAGTGTATATTTGCACCAAATAGAATTCATGCATTTGTAAGACTTTGGGACATCTTATATTGTGTTGTGATATGGACAGTTGTCTCTGATTAGATGTCAGTACAAATCAGTATTGTTCATAACTGATTACTTATGTCTTCTTTCTGTACAGCATGTCCACATGGTACGTTTGGTAGTAACTGTGCCTCCCGGTGTGGAAACTGCCTCAATGGTGATATCTGTAACAAGGCCACAGGAGCCTGTCCTGGAGGATGTGCAGCAGGATGGGTCAGTGACGACTTGTGTAAAGAAGGTGAGTACACCGTTTGACCGGTCGGGTCCGATGGTGTCAACTCCGACTCCCAGTGTGGAAACTGCTTCAATGAGGACATCTGTAACGAGACCACCGGAACCTGTACTGAAGGGTATGCAGCAGGATGGATAAACATTACATGAACTCGGTGGGTCTGTATGAATCAAACTGAAACGTAGAAAATCTTATTATTACTACGATAACACTGTAAAGACTTCTATGACAAGGCACACTGAGCCTGTACTCAAGGATGGACAGCAAGATGGATGAGCAGTACATGCATGGAGGGTGGGTTTATATGATGATGTCGTAGTGATGTCAGCTGAAGTACGACAAACGGAACATGTCCTGGAGGATGTGTTTCAGGAAGGATGAATGACGACTTAATATTTTGTTAAAGCTTGAGTACTGATGCTTTCTTGAGAACGTTGCGTTAGAAGCAATGTAGATATTGGCTTTAAACAAATATGACAAAAACAAAGAGAGATTTTGGGACGGCAGAGTAAACGAACATATCTACACGGTATAATTTAAGTGAGGAATGCGTTAAATCATATGCTCATTCTGTTAATGTGTTTGTACCATGTCCACATTGCGTTTATGCCATCAGCTGTATCTTTCTATGAGGAAACAATTTTTGAATGACTTCATTAGACGTATGTGCTTACAGCATGTCCTGATGGTTTCTATGGTATCAACTGCTCCTCAAAATGTGGAAACTGTGCGGATGGTGTCAGTTGTAACAGGACAACCGGAATCTGTTCCAAAGGATGTGCAGCAGGGTGGAATAATGACGGCACGTGTGTACTACGTGAGTAAGACTGACTTACATTGCACTTCAGATACAGATATATACAAGCTAAGTTATTGAAGTTAAATTCAATCCATAACACATGTAGCTGTATTTAGTGGTCATTTCCACTAGTTGTGGTCATTGCAGCCCAACACACCATTTAGTACAGTAATGTCACTGGTGCGAACTGCTGCCAACAACCACATCAAGAGAAACGTTTTGTTATTGATGACAGATTCATTCTTAGAATAGACATAATTTCACAACGTGAACGATATGATCCTGCGCTGTCGTAACGTTCTGGGATTCCAACAATCAAATCCTGGACACCTAGGTTACAGGTACTGACTATCAAACGTGATGTTTGTACTTGCAATGATTTCATTTTTTTCTCATAGAGTCTGCCGCTGGAACGCATGGGAGTACACCAGATTGTGGAGGTACGGATTTCAAGCCCTGTGGTATATAGAGTGGTGAGACGATGCAATAGAATTATACCAAATGGAATGGTTCGACTTAGCAACGTTTAGTTTCTTTGTAATTCGTTAGTTTTGAAAAACATGCATTTGATTTAACACCTAATCTATGAGGATTAGGGAGTGAGAGATTTAGGAGGTTCAGTCACATTGGCAATATTTCAGCCACCTAGAGTAACACTTTTGCAATAAGGTAAAGTTAAATTATAAAACCCCTCAGCTTAAGACATCAAAACAACTCGTATATCACAGATTTCAATCAATTTAAGTTAGTAATTAACACTACACCAACATAGATTTAACTAAGGGTGACTATACAAAATAAAAACAGACAATATTATTGCCAACAACTGACGTCAGATCACAGTGCCAGGGACCATGGGGACTTAAGTACTCTTGCTTCCTGCACGGATCCTAGATGGATTAATACCATCCCTTCAGCCGTCAGCAATCTAATTTACTAATGTAAACTACCAATCATTAAAATGCACGTGTCTACAGAAAATATTAATCAGAATTCATCGATGAATCAATTTTTCTTTAAACAACAACACTTCAATGAGAATTAACAGTGGTAAATAGTTTTCACATTGAAATATTTATCCCCGGAGATATGGAGAATTCAGTCCAGTCAAGCCGGGTATGCTTGACTCTCTCGTCACAAGGAATACAAAATGGAGGATCTTCACTCTTTAACAAGTATTTGTGAGTATAACGGTTTATGTGACATCGTAGCATGAGGACCTTTACAAATCGGGACTAAAACCCCAAGAAGGTATAACCAATATAAGAAAGGTTTTATTGCATGTAATTTATTTATACCTACTTGGGTGTTTCACTTCTTCTGCATCCGGTTACGGATATAAGATCTCATGAAATGAGATGGAGTCACTGATTTGTTGAGTGCAGCACGATCGGCCATTTTGTGACAAGAAATGCCAACATTGCTAGGTAACCAACAGACGACGATGTCGTATTGGCCAGTAGCAATATCGTTATATAGTTCAATAATTTCGATTAAGAGTTGATGTTTACATCTTAAGGAAATAGCCTGTACTCAAGAGAATCTGAATAGAATATATATTGTTTATGTTTAGGGTGTCTTTGCATGTATATAAGAGCCGTTAATATGGAGTTCTGCTGTAAACACTGAGGTGTTATCCGGTATTCGAAAAGATATTATTCTGGATCCAATGACCACCCTTAGACCCATTTGTAAATAATATTTTGTAATTACTTGTTCTATATATGTTGGAATAGTCCAAAACTCCGCCATGTTGGTTCTGACGTCATCAAACACTTGCGTGACCTCATTTCGCGGAAGTCAATGACCTTGGAAAACACTATGACGTGGTCCTCACAGTCATGGGTGAATTGTTTGGTCAGATGCCTAGCAACCATGCAGATAGATCAACCGGTTTCATCCGGTTTCATGTCTTACCTATATAAAAAAACCCTTTCATTTTGGATCATACATCA
The DNA here is from genome assembly GCF_037392515.1 of Haliotis asinina. Classification (NCBI taxonomy): domain Eukaryota; kingdom Metazoa; phylum Mollusca; class Gastropoda; order Lepetellida; family Haliotidae; genus Haliotis; species Haliotis asinina. Next base: position 47,000,622 of record NC_090288.1, on the reverse strand, counting down.
GTTTCATTCCTGAATACACATCACATCTAGGTCTCTCTCTCCCTCTTGAAAATGGAAGCCCTTCACCGTGATCATCTGAGGAAGAATTATTCTGGCCTCGTGCAAGCGATACAGAGAGTAGAAGAGGTGGTCGACAGACTGGTAGAATCTGGAGTGCTTGCCATCTTCATGAAAGCTGAGATTACTGAGAAACCACAGACGTCTTTTGATCGGGTCAGGAAACTCCTGCCCACATTACCTAGACGAGGCCCCCAAGCATACACCCTGTTCTGCAAAGCCCTGGAGGAATGCGGAGAGATACAGGCCATGGCATTGCTGGGACTGGAGACAGACAAGACCGAATATGATGATGGTCGTTACCTATGTGCGGACAGTATCCCTCTCAAACCTCAAACACAGTTCCAAGTCTTGGCCTGTACAAATGAAACAGAGTCCTAGTCACATGGCACGGGCAGGATTTGTGTACTTGCTCGGAGGAGGTGCTTGGAAGTGTATTCAATGTGGCGTCATTCTCAAGAACTGGGAAGTCGATTTTGATCCTTGGAGTGAACATGAAAAGTTGTCTCCAAACTGTCCGTACTTGGCCCTGGTAGGAGTCCCTCAAAAAGAGATGGCCCGCTGGGGTAGTCATCTGGATTTACATGTTTAAGAGATAGACTGGATGTATTTGTGACATTTTGGTCAAGAGATTTCCCGTTGTACAAGTCCTTATAGTGAGGATTAACTGCGACACTGTTAACTGCACGATTAGTGTCGTTAAAATACAGTTTGGTAATATATTGTATAAATAGTTTCATACAGCGTTGGGTAAGAGAAGGCTCATTTACCTCAACATAGACTAGCTGGAGAAGTTCTAAAAGACCCTAGACAAACTCATAGACCGTACCATGTACGATGGAGCCATAGTCAAGTTTTGATCGCACCAGTGATCGATGTAAGTGAAGGAGTCCAGCGCCTTCAGGCATTTACTTATAAGAAATTTCATGTGTCGAAGAAAAGTGAAATGGGAATTGAAAATCAGACTCAAGAATTTGGCCGTCTTGACAACTCTGATGGGAGTACCATTCAACAACAGTTCTGGATCTTAACGCGGTTTATATGTACGGTTGAAATGTATACAAGTAGATATTGAGTTTGAAAATTTAAAGCCACCAAATATGTATTTTGTTTAAACACAGCTGCAATTGCTATGGGGGATTAGATTTGTATATGTTATTGTTATTATATATAGGACATGTCTAGTTTGATGAAATGAAAACCGGAATTTCAGATTAGTGCTAATCACCACAAATGCAACTGAAACTGACATGCATGTGAATACTTTGTGTGTGATTTGTATTTTCAGTTGTAAACTGCATTCACAGTTGTGTACGTCTCTGACCCCTACAGAGGAGTGTTCCACCTGGGGAATCCCAGTGGCGGCTGTCCTTGGTGTGTTGCTGATCTGCACGGTGACTGGGGGAACACTATACATCAGACGGTAGTGTATTTTGCCTCACTAATTTAGTTAATACACTAAATGAATGAACTCAGGTTTATGCTTACTGTTTCCTTTGAACATCAAAAACGTCTTGATCTGTTCACCCTGTAAAGAAACGTTTGATTGGTGATAAATTACTAGAATTGGTGTTGAAGTATTGTAAAATCTTTGTCCTCCTGAGAGGGTACGTACGTTAATGTTAAACCAGGTAACCAGTGCAAAACTTGTAGAGGTCTTGCTTTACTACATTAATGTATGTGTGAAATAATACCGAAAATAATCATTCACTTTGTTGTCTTCACTACTACAATATTTATACTTCATCCCATAACTATATACATTTTGAATCGTTGACCCCCATCCATCCCCAATCCAAAGGAAATGCAAAAAAATGCTTCTAACTATTAACCACTGTCTCTTAAATTTGTTTTAGCTGTGATGTGGCTTCTTTTTACGTCAGATTACTGAAACAACTGGAGAGCTTGAAGACGAAGATGAGAGATGAACATTATGTGACACTTGATGAGAAGACAAAGACAACAGCCACAGAAAGTACATATGAACATATCGACAATGCAACGCCCTACTACAATACAGTCGATCATCTTCGGGATGAAAGTTGATGACTGGACCAAAATTCCAGCAAAAGAAAAGACATACGCACATACTGAAATGCATGCGGTATGTGGGGCTTAGAACAGTTTAAAGAATTCATTTGTATACCTGTAAAAAGTCTTGGTCTGTTTCTACTTTATCTATGCTCAATGTTAGGACCATGAAATACTCGTCACGACATCATGATCTACCTTCATACCTACCCCGAAAAACGCCATGAATAGGATGTTTCTTTGTGATAATGATAATGGTTTGCTGAAAATTACTTTTCAGTAGTGGTTAGGAGATGTTAGGAGAATGCTTTGTAGTTGTACTCTTGTTATGGAAACTGGCCATAATGCTGATGGACAGTGGTTGCAACCTGGGTAATTGTACTTGTAATGAACTCATAATGAGCTGAATAAAGTATTGAACAAGTCACCTTTCTTTAGACACTTTTTGAATAATCACATGGCCATTGCGTGTAGTGTGTTGAAGATGATCATCTGACCCATGAAAATGGGCATTACTACCATGGAACTGAAGCCATTGTTATAGGAAAGGTCACTAGGGGCGTTATAACTAGTTTGGAAATATATACAGGTGCGTTATGGGCAGGGTAGTATTACAAAGAACGCGGATGTGTGTGCGCGTGCGCGTGCGCATTTGAGCGTGTGCGCGTGTGCGCGTGTGTTTGAGTCTTCCTGTCACCATCGTGCTAAAACATCTCATATTAAGCAAGCCCTGCAAGCAACTAGAACGTGAACGCATTATAACGTCATCATGCGTATATAGCTACTTGTGTGACGGGGTCATTGTAACTGCTCATATTGGCGATATGGCTTAAATACCGTTGATGTGACAGTCTATTTTAACTTAATCTTAAAGGTACAGGTGCTTCAGGATTCAGAAAGTTGCATAACGATCTTATAACTGGATCAGTTTTTCATAGACACAGCCTAACGACATCGTAGAATGGGTATTACACGTTCGTATGGTTATAGGAAGGATTATGTCACTTATAAGCATATTCTCTTACGTCTTCATTGTGTTCATTGTGGACAGAGGCAATTCGTGGACAAAGTCACTTGCCAAAGGGGATACCACACGTGTCACGTGTGCTTCGTTACTGGTAAAGGAACAATAAATTCATTCGCGGTGGCAACACTGAATGAATATTGATGAACGTTTCATTTAATGAATATTGATGAACGTTTCGTGTTGGAGACGATGGGGCTTAGTTGTATATTTCCAGTTATAGAAGGTTCGACTCAGTCTTGAAATGATGACTAGAGAACGAACACGCAGAAACACAGCTGTTACCTTGAGACAACCGATACGGGAGTGTTTGCATACGCCTTTCATATGAAATATTGTAACCTTGTATGGCATTATCATGAAAACTTTAGCTTGAAAAGAACTTTTCGTGATGTCATGTTTTATTGGCTTGACAATGGCAGATTCAATACAAAGCTTGTTCACTTACGAAACCAGTGTGGGGAGATGTAGATAAACTCTCCGTATCAGTGTGTTAATAGTACTGTAAGTGTTATAATGTCATTTGTTTATATTGAATTATTGTTCCCGTGCTCGCAGTTTACATCTAGTCATGTAATATCATCAGGGCGGCGTGTTTGCCTACATCACAAGTAAGCAGAGGTAGAAGCTAAGATAAAGACTGAGGTATCCAGTATCTGTTCATCATACGAGCCTGTAGGGCTTTACAATTTGAATTGTAATGCATGTTAAGTTGCACCACCTTTAATACACATAAGACATGTATTAATCACGTGACTTCACCTATCATTATGTGTTATTTCCTTCCTGGTTGCTGTGCACTGAGATCGTGTTGGATGCAGGGTGAACGTGTGCGCTGTGAGTAATTTTATCATTGAACTAAGTGAGATCCACTGAAGATATTCTGATTAACGATATCTCAATAATTACCCATGGCGCACTAAATGATTCTGATAGACATTAGTCTCAGCTTTAGGTTCATATTGCCTGATGATTAGCGTGTTTGTATCATTGGTAACTATACATCTAGTCCCATATAACCACAGCGTTGATCACAGCGTATTATGGACAATATATGATCGTGTTTCATACCTTGTCACTGCTGTCTGTGAACTCAAAACTGAAGTCAGTCTTTAAACATGACACGCAAATGTAAACAGGATCTGTAGTGTATGGCTGACCCACCCACTGAATATGCACAGCAGAGACAGTTGCCTTGTTGTAAACCTTGTATACAGCAGTGTGTGTGCTTTTAAACTGCAGTGAAGTGCCGTCTCGTTTCTGAGACAGCCCGTAATAGGGAAAGAAATACTTTCCCTTTACAGAGATAAACTTACCTTTGATTGAGTGAGCTACTATTTAACGTCACATTGGCAGGCAATATTTCAACCATATCGTGACAAGAACATTTAATACTGAATTGGAAGCCATGTACATCATAAAAACCCGTCATTAAAGGACAATAAAACGACCAGAATATCACAGGTACAATTTAAGACTAGTGTGCAAAGTTAAAACTAATATCACTATTTGGACAAGACAATATAAAATGCGGGCTATATATCACCAACGACAGAAGGTAGATCACCATACTAGGGACCATGGCCTTTACGTCTGAGCTCCCTCAAATGCATATACACGAAAGCATTGAACTGTTACGTTTGTAGCATATATTATGCTGTTTTTAAAAAAATTATCTTAATTCATGTATTTATTTCTTCGATTAATGTCTATTCAATTAAATTTTCGGCAACTTGAAGTAGAGAGTAAAAGGCTAGAGTCACGAGAAGCTGAAAGCATTTCTAGAAGTGACTGAAGCATAGCGAAAGTAGTGATTAAGAAGTATAGTCCTCGTGCTGAATCAACAGTTTCGAGTTTCCTCTCAAACGTAAAATACATATCCATGAGTTAACATTGATTTCCGCAAACGTTTGTAGATACTGATGATCGAGATACACGTGCTCATAGTGATACACGTGATTCCGCGGAATCAATACAATGTATGGTCCTAGGTTATACTGATATTTTATTAATCATATGTACAAGCCCCTTTGACCAAAAAGAAAAACATGTGGGGTTTCTGGGGGTATGTCCCAATTATATAATTGTCTGAGGTTTCAAGGATTACACACGTTTGAAACTATTTATCAGAGGTTTGCAGAACACTTTGGAACATATATTTCGCAAGACATAATGCCACAACCCTGCAAGTAATTAATAAGGGTGAAATTAATATCAGTTGTCACCAGAAAACCAGAGGTGTTCTTGCCATTCTTTCAATTTGCATCAGCAGGTATATGCACAGAAATAAATAATTTAAAACCTTAATGGTGATGTACAAAACTAAGTATTACTAATGGTCAAAAACGTTTTTCTTTACGGTAATAGCGTTTCTTTATGATTCGGATGGGATATTTTTGTTTGGCAGTTGTTATTCGAATGTAATAAACAGCTGATAATGTTAACTCTCATTATCTAAGGGAACATTATTATAAATGGAATATCAGATTTTGTTTGTTTCCTCTGTGTTTAATCCAAAATGCATCATGAGTTTGTGGATGTGTGAATTGAAACTTATTAGAAATTCGTCACAATTCATCTTTTGTATGTTTTGTTTGTTTTATCGAGTCTGGACATATTATCTCCTACATAGGACTTACTGTCTCAATCTATTCAACCGTTTGCAGTAAGTCCTACTGATACGTAAGACTTACTGAGTTACTTAGTATCTGCTACGTAGGACTTAATATCTCATACCTAGGACCTGGTATCTCCTACGTACTACTTATTATATTGTGAAGTATGGTCATATCCATGGCACTGATGCAGTGTCACTATGCAATGTTATTGTGTATAGCCACTGTCATTTCTCAGTGAAAACAATGTACAATCATTGAACTTTGTAGTTCAAACATACCTTGAAATGTTATGAGATAAATTATGTATGAGTGTTGTTTATTGCTGCAACTGCTAGTATTGACTCTCTGAAAATCACAATATCATATTTGATCCATTGAAGTCTGTAAAATGTTAATCAGGAAAATTATATCTGATGTTGTTTACCATTGGCTTGCAGGTCAGATATGTTTATACATTTCGTCAGACAGACCACATCTGATATGTTATCCATTTGCTTAACAGTTATGGAGTGACTTTCTCCTAGCAATCTTTCTGCCACTTTTCAGCTTTTGACATGCCTGTGCATTTCTTATCAGACAAATTAAATCAGGCCGCGCATATGAAATATATAGGCCTATTGGCATGCTATCAACTTATAGCTATAATTGCCTTCCTTGAATTATATTTATTTTTATAAATGATGAGATTAACTATATGTATGTGACTATATAACTGCAACAGACAAATGACATATATGACCTTATACAGATTTATACAGTACTGGTTCACCGCCCTCTTTAAACAGCATCCCTTGAACATTATTTTAAAGAAATCTTGATCAATCTCCACGAACTGTGTTATGAAGCTTGTACAATGTGGTCATGATTGCGCATACCCATGTGAACGTGCCTGTTATGCTGGAATAAAACAAAATGTAATGATGGAGTTTTGGGTATTCCCACAGACAGACAGGCAGGGGTGTGGCTGAGACTGAAAATCATCTTGGCCCTATTACGCTTCCGTAGCTTTGGAATATAGTTGCATATTATGAATATTTCGAATTGGACTCAACGACTAAGAAAATGTTTCAGTATTTGTTCCGAAAGACTGAATGGCTGAAGCTTTACAATTCAGATAGGTCTGTTTGTTTTTTTTATCAAGATCATGAACGTTTCCTGATTATTTTTCACTTAGGTGTACGACATGGCTTGGTTCTGGATAGGACTGCTTGTGCCCTGTCTCCTTGTAGCTCTCACCGGTAAGGACTTTATTCACAGAATGTGAAAGTGTAAATGCTACAAATATTTGTTAGTCGGTAGTAATAAGTAATAATGACTTTTAGTCGAGTTAAGGTGTCTTTTTTGTAACAGATGCCGAGTGTCACTGTGACACTGAGACTGCCTGTGGCATGTTCCCCTCAAGTCCCTGTAGCCAGGTCGGTGATCCAGACAGATGTCAGGAAGGATGGTTTGGTCCGAACTGTCAGAAACGTGAGTATGATTTAGATTGTCAGTGTCATGTTAACAAGTGGGCGATATTTGTGACACTGAATGTGTATGTATATTTCAGAAAACATCGCACTGAGGAGATCTTGTAATCAGAGTAGCACTTTGTGGGGGAATGTACGCCAACATGGAGCCGGAATTGGTGTAGACGGCATTGTCACAACAGATGCGGCGAACCAGCCATGTGCTCATACAGCCAGGCAGTCAAATCCTACCTGGACTGTGCACCTGAATACTTCAGTCCCAGAGAAGATACAACACATCAGACTCTATATTCGTGAAATGGGTGAGTACACATGTTTGAAGAAGATATTAAAGGGTGACAAAGTCCGAAAAGTCTCTTTTGAACATCGTGGGATTGACAATGTCGCCTTTCAAATGACAGCTTTTAATTGTACAGCTAAATTTGGAACTTGTTATCTAAATAAGGTATTATGAGTCAGAATATTTATTATTGTATCGGATCTGTGAGAGTCTATTGACGTTTTTATATAAGAATGATTAGTATACTTTAAATAGATTTCAATAGTCGTATGTTGTATTCATATTATGCTGCATCGATCAGGTATAGCGTCATCAGTTTTACGAGAGTATTTTGTGAATACCACACATCATCATACACCTTAAAAATCTAACATTTCACTTCAGTCAAGTTGCGCATTTTCTCAGCCACCAAATGCAACGACGTTCATGATGTGCCATTTGTGTTTTCAATGCAATGGTTGTTTCCCCCTGTTAAGAATGTCACCAATTTCTTGCAGCGATCAGTGTAAAAAAGGAGTGAGTTAATTAAGATTTTAAGTCACATCGGCTGTATCAAATATATCAAATTATATTTTGACAATCATATAGGTAAAATATAAAAACCTGTCATCAAAGAACAGTATAACAACTAGACTATTACAGATAAATATTGTAAAGCTAGTAATCGAGTTTAAATCAGTTTAATCATGTATGACAGGAGAATATAACTAATTTTTAGGTGTCTAAATTTGTGTTCATATTGTAATTCAGTAGTTTCTGTAGTGAGTGTGGTCAGGTTAGGTCGCCGTCTGGCCCTACCAACTGCCGAAGAGGAGAATAATGAGCGAGATTTGCGCCGCGTCCAGCAATATTCCAGCTATATGGCGACGGTCTGTAAATAATCGAGTCTGGACCATACAATCCAGTGATCAACAGTACTGGCATCGATCTGCACAATTAAGAACCGATCACATGTATCAATCAAGACAGCGTGTCTGAGCACCCGATCCTGTTATTCAATTCTTGCCACATAGTCGCCTTTTATGGCAAGCATGGGTTGCTGAAGGCCTTTTCTATCCCGGAGAATAACGATGATGGGAAAGAGCACATTTTCTAACTCAATGCCAGCAGCAGAAAGGAAAAAAATCACCCTCATACCAAGAGACGGTACAAGACAAGACTTCTTGTCATACAGATCCTGACAGAGGATATTAAAGACATAGTTATATGTAGGGTTTGACTGATCGGAGTGTACTTTATCATATACGGTTAAGTTGGTTATGAGCTCATCAGCCTCGACGTAGAGGGTGTTAACCGGTGAAGTTCTAAAGACATAGGCTGAGACCTTGTTGGTGGACAGAATCTAAAATTTTAGGTTGCTTTTGCAGGCTTCACTATATGAAGGCTTCACTATGGGGCCATAATCAAGATTAGAGACATTGATCAATATATGTGTAGAAAAGTAGTTTGATCCCATCCCCACTTAGAATTGGAAACGATTTTCAACAAGTCAGGTACCTTCAGGCATCTACTTTCTAGATATTTGATATGTGGAAGTTAAATGGGAAAATGTTAAATTAGCCCTATGAACTTGGTCTCCTTGACAACTTAGATGACAGTATCATTAAAGATAGTTCTGGTCCTTATGCGGCTTTTTTTCCTTCTTCAAAAGTGTAGACAATTAGTTTTTCACTTAGAAAATCTAAAGCTGTTTTCAAGACACCATTTATATATTTTGTTTAAACAGAACTGCAGTTGCCTTTCAATTGTATCCATATTTTACCTCGACAGGTAATATGTAAATCAACAAAACCTGATCCACCAATCATTTGAAGCCTTTCATAACTTGTTGGGTCTGATGCTAAATAGCGTGACAGACAAAATACTGCCTTGTGGGACACTCTGACCCTGATTGTAACGGTCAGACAGGATTCGGACTTGAAATTGCCTGTCTGTCAAAAGCTAAAAAAATATTAGGTAAACGTTCCCTCAAACTAAAATCATGTAAATTCTTTAAAATGGCATCGTATGCTTTCGCGAAATCACAGAATATCGATACTTCATGCTTTTTGTTGACTATAGCATTTCAAAAAGTATTCTAAACGTATAAAATATCAATGATTGTGCGATGTTTCCTGAAAGAACATTGAATATTTGATAAACGATTTCAAAATACTGTGTTAATCTATTACTTAACATTCACTCCATGGTTTTACTGACACAACTCGTTAAAGAGATTGGCCTGTAATTAGGCGGATCAGGATGACCCCGGCCTTTCTTTGGCATGGGGCCACAATGGCACTACGTCATGAAGCTGGGAATCCCTGTAGGCCATGTGGTATCAAATCATTTCCAGGCATGATTGAGACAAATGTTTCAGGAGCTAATATATCATCGGCCCCTGTCGCTGTATCCTGAGTTTCCTGAAGGTTTGCATATAGCTCATGTGATGAAAATAGTTCATTATAATCTTCACAATTTAAAATTAAATCTTTTCTCCTTTTTGTTTCTGGTATTTCTGAAACTCATGATTTGATGAAGACGAACGCTTGGCGAGAATTTCACCAGGCCAATTGGCAATGTCAACATTATCCGTCAATACATCGTTACCATCTTTCAGATGATGGACAGTATATTATGAGATTATGAGAGCAAATCCCTTTATGCTGAGACGACTGTGAAGAGCTTGCATCCATATCTAGCGGTTATGGGGTGTCATGAACCTCTATGGGACATAAGGGATAGCTATTACGAAGATATCCAATGTTTCAGATATCCCATATACATCAACCTTGTTAACTGTATATACGCAGCAAGCAGTAATGTATCTATTCTCATTATTTCAAATTGTTAGAAGATGATCTGTTGAAAGAGTAATTTGTGATGAAGCCGATGACATATTAATATACGCAAAACTTATTTAAGACAGTTTGCTTATTGAGAGACAAACTGACTATAAATATATTGTCCTTGGTTGACAGTGAGGACTTCGGATGTTTGGAATGCCACCAGCTGGCAACAGCGATGCGGAGTTTTTATTTGGATGATTATATATACAGTTTCAGTGGATGGATATTTCTACTAAGGGTGGATGATATTTCAGCAGTTTGTGGATGTTTTTGGAGGAGCTTCGGATCGGACCTGGTACTCCTTGGTCCTGTATTGCTTTAGAACCTTTGCCTTAATAATGTAGTTCACTAATTATCTCCTTTGAAATAGTAATCCAATGTTGGAAATCTCAGGCTTCTTCAGATCCCTTACAGAATGTAATTTGTCTGTAAACTGCACGTGTAAATAAGGAACCTTGGATTGTCTGCTATTTAGCTGTGTTCATGGATTGGGGTGGCAAATACCTGGACCTATATCACTTAAGCAGTTTATTTAGATCTCTCCGGTCTTATACATAACCCTGGTTAAATAGAGTCACACATTTCAGATCACCACTTTTTATGAACGTTCTGTCATAATAGCGTTTTAATCTCACCGATACTAATTCTAAAAGTACGTGTGCAGGCTTTATGCTCTGCTGGAAAAAATAGGCAATTTCAAATCGACGTCATAACAGAGTTGTTGGTACAGCATTTTCTAATCTCACTTGACTTGTGAAACTCGGTGGATTACATTTAAATCAAGCTCTTTACAGACAAAAAAAATCAATTAACGACATTGAACTTTTAGCAGTGAATACACATTCAATACATTTGGTCCACACTGGGCTCTGTAATAACCTTCTTGTGTTTTGACTACCTCCTTATGCATTCCTGTCAGATATGATAAATATGCATGACAGTTTATTTTGTGATGGTACTATAAATTGGCAACAGCGATTATTTTCGTTTTATTCGTAGTATGTATGTCCTTTTAATTCGTGGCTAGAATATCTAAAATTGCTGTGGGCTGAAGGGATGTTGTAGATCCAGCTGTGTCCACATGGTCACTAGTTTGGTCATCTACCTTTTGGTCTTTAGCGATCTACAGCTTGTTTTATATTGGCCGGTTAGGACGTTTTAAATTTCATTACTTGTTTTAAAATACATACCTGTGACAGTTGAATTGTTTCATTGTCCTTCATTTACATGTGTTTTACTTTACTTATGATTATTATGAATATATGTTTTGATAAACTGACGATATGGCTGAGATACAGCAGCTGCTGATGTGACATGTGATTGACAGCCTCTTCATCCATTGACACGCTCGAATGCAAACATTCCCTGAGTCACTATTCCGTATACGTATACTTCCTCATAACTGAATGATCAAACAGTTCTCACAAGGGATATCCCGCATCCTTGTTCTTCGAACTTAAATGATACATGCTCATGAAAAATGAACATATTTATTCAAATATGGTAAAGCAGACGTACACGAAGATCAGAAATACAAAACCCATCATATTTATATTAAAGCAATATACCAGTTACTTTCACTGTAACAAACAACGGCACACTGTTCATACAGAAATGAATAAAAGGTGTTCATACAATCAACCAGCAGTTTCCGAGGTAGCCTGTTTTGAAGAATATCAATAATAAAATTATTGAATAATATCAATAAAGAAATAAATGGCAAGCTCTAAAACTCAAAGTTTAAACGATGTGTGGGGGTGTTTTTTAGAGAGTGTATGTGTGTGTATGCATGTGAGTGGGTATGTGTGTGAGTGTGAGTGTGTGTGTGTATGTGTTGCTGGAGAAAATATGATATAATTACGGTTATCATTTGAAATGTGGTTTCGATGAAAAATGCACGATAAGAGAAATTATTACTGTAACGGATGAATAACGCCACCTGAATTTCATTCATCTTTTGATAACTTATTACTTAATAAAAAATATGATATTTTACATTCTCTATCCAACAGTTCAGGAGAGAAGTACCTTAGTGTGTGTGTGTGTGTGTGTGTGTGTGTGTGTGTGTGTGTGTGTGTGTGTGCGAGTAGACGAATGCGTGGGATACGTGTTTATGAGCGTGTGAGCAAGTATCATATAGACGTTTTTTCATGATAAAGGAAGTTAATACTGCAATTCATTAAGACGCCACATGGACTTCTCTATTTTGTCACGAAACATATTTAATTTATTAGCAGGTTAAGATTCGAATTTCGTCGAATGTTAGTGTTAAGCGTCGGTGACTAGTCTGACAGCTAGAACTGAAGGTTGTACGGTCTGATCAGCATACGATTCGTTTTAGGGTGGTTCATATTCGAGCCTGGAACGCGTCACAACAGAACACTATCTTCCTTATCAAGTCATTTATGACTTAAACTCTGATACAACGCAATTTATACTCATGAAATCGCTTAATCATTTTCAACAGACCAAGAGAGGAGTAACGGCATGGAGATACTTGTGGGCAACCAGATCTGCTACAACTGGTCATCAACTGAACATCCTCCGCCTATTGCTAATGTCACCTGCCGCCAGCCACTGACAGGAACCACCGTCACTATACGGATACCTGGTCAACAGAAATACCTTACCTTGTGTGAAGTGCAGATATTTGGTATGTCATGGAAGTGTCATGCTGTGAGAGAGATGAAGGCTAAACAATTCAGTATGAGGAACAGATATATCTTTATTACCTTTCAGGGCGAACATATTTTCAGGGTTCATTTTTTCATACGACGCTCTAGAGCAAAATATCACTTTATCACGGCAACGTGACATCATGAACAATGCCGTGATGTCACGGTTCGTCTGTGACGTTGCGTTCTAAATGAGGCGACGGCGGGTAGCCAGTCCAGGTTTGGAAGTAGATTTGGGTTATTTTCCTCAATTTAACGAATTCGTGAATAAACAGCATATTATATTCGTGTCCATATCTATGTTCCTAAATCGCTCTCGCTCGGGAAATACCAACATTTAGGCACTTGTGTCATAAATTCAGTATGACATGGACACTCATATGATATCCTCTATAAACGGCGACCTGTATTTCTGTATGGAAGTAGACAGTATCACCATTTCCATCAACATAAAGATTATCACTGAAAAGGCACCAATATATCATCTTAGGTTTATAATTGTTTTCAAGAAAACAATAATTTATCTCACATAATCCATTTAATTCACAACGATCATCGGATATTGCATTGAAGAAGACAAAACCCTATAAAGTCCAAACCTGAAATAAATGTAATTATATGTGGGATTAGTGTTGTAATGGTATTGTACAACTTCTCGTATGTCATATTTAGAGTAAGGGTTCGAATTACGGCTGAATGTCTCTTGAGTACTAGAGCTTAGACTTTGCAGCAATCCCTAATATAGTATATGTTACATACGGTCACTTTCACGCATTGGAAAAAAACCCAACAAATCAAAATGCATCTGTAACATTTAGTTTGCAGTAACGGGAGGTTTTCGGAAGAATGTGACAAACAGTGCCGATGCCTTAACAGTACTGATGTGTGTGACAAGATCACCGGTCACTGCACTAGTGGATGTTTCCCAGGATATAATGGCACCGACTGTCAAACAGGTACGGTAAGAGAGGAGTCACATTCCCCGTTAATTTCCGAAAAGAGCAAAATCTTAATTTCTCATTTTTCTAAGTATGTGTTACCATTTTGTAATGGTATGTCAGGCGATGTCAGTACATGTCCCGTAAGTCTTGTCAAACTGTTCACAAACCGGAAGGTAGAATTTACACTGAAATTTGATGCAGAGGTCACAATCTGTTAAGTGCGGTTATATTTTCATTTCTCAAAAACTTTCACCGCGAAGAAGCTCGATGGTTAACAGTTGTGCTCGTCACAATAACACTACAAACCAATGTACATGTATGCTAATGCAATAGGCATCATTCTGATGAATTTCCAAAGTAGGTGCTATGTGTCAAGTAATATATGTTTTTTTCTATTTGCCAAAATTGACAGTATTTTCACTGTAGAACATAAAAACATGGAAACAAAACCAACAACATAATTGTTGATACATGTATATATTCTTGCACATGAACAAACATAAATGTTGGTACATCAGCGCAAAATGACATGGACAGTTTTCTCTGATTAGATGTCAGTACAACTGAATATTGTTCATAGCTGATTACTTATGTATTCTTTCTGTACAGCATGTCCAGATGGTACGTTTGGTAGTAACTGTGCCTCCCAGTGTGGAAACTGCATAAATGATGGTATCTGTAACAAGACCACAGGAGCCTGCTCTGGAGGATGTGCAGCAGGGTATGTCAGTGACGACTTGTGTAAACAAGGTTAGTGCACATTGCTACGGTTACGAATTTACCTTGGGAAACGACGTAAGAAACCCCCTTTGAACCAGCAAAACAAAACAAAGACAAGTCTAAAACATTCAAAGACTGTTTTATTAGATCAAAGCAAGAGAGCAAGTTATACAAGGTCACAAGTCAATTTCATAATGTCGCTTTCAAATACAATATAAATGAGACAAAATCTAAGGCAATGGGTCACGAAATATAACATAACAAACTCACCGAAGACTTAATGCGAGAGAGAAACAGTCATGCAAAATGTAACACAGTCAGCGGTCTGGCGGCGGCTAATGTAAATTCAGGCGTTGACCTATACTCCAGTAATGTGTCCCTGTGTCCCCACTCAACACGGAAACTTTTTTATATATCCTCAGTCATTTCCCGAAAGTTCAGTTTTCCGGAAGCAAACAAATAAAAGGCCAAGGGCAGATAATTTCCGGAAAACATGCTGCCAAAATCCCAAAAATGCTGACCATCTGTTACACGAAATGTGACCCATCATAATTATTATTCAAAACACTAAATGTTGTTACCCAATAATTAATATATTATTACTTAATTAATAACAAAATATACAGAAAATACACGCTCGTAACAAGATCCCTTTGACCACAGTAAGCGCACGTTGACCACATGTTGCTACAAACAGTATTGCACTGAATCTACATATTGCTGGCTCTGTTTGTGTTCGATGGTTATGGGACCAGTGAAGGTAGAATAGGCCTTCAGCAGCCCATGCTTGCAAACAAGAGGCGACTGTGCTTGTCGTAAGAGGCGACTAACGGGATCGGGTGGTCAGGCTTAGTTGACACATGTCATCGGATCCCAATTGCGTAGATCGATGTTCATGCTGTTGATCACTGGATTGTCTGGTCCAGACTAAATTATTTACAGACCGCCGCCATGTAGCTGGAATATTGCTGAGTGCAGCGTAAAACTAAGCTCACCCACTCGATGGTTATGGTGTACAGTACAAACCAAGTTAGGAACCGACCATGTTCCAGTCTGTTTGACAGGCTGCTATACTTGCATTTACCGTCAAATAAGGAACATGAAGTTAGAAACGGATTGGGATTCGGGATTTGGGATTCGTGATTCGTGATTCGTGATTCGTGATTCGTGATTCGTGATTTTCTTGATTCGAAACCCGAAACTGATTCTTTTGTTCACATTCGGTATTCGAATCCCGAATCTGAATTTTTTGTTCGGATTCGAGATTTAAATCCTGAAGTTATGTATGTATGTATGTATGTATGTATGTATGTATGTATGTATGTATGTATGTATGTATGTATGTATGTATGTATGTATGTATGTATGTATGTATGTATGTATGAATGTATCATGTATGTATCATGTATGTATCATGTATCATATATGTATCATGTATCATGTATGTATCATGTATCATGTATGTATCATGTATCATGTATCACGTATGTACCATGTATCTACGTATCTATGCATGTATCTATGTATCTACGTATCTATGTATGTATCATGTATCTACGTATCTATGTATGTATCATGTATCTACGTATCTATGTATGCATCTCGTATCTACGTATCTATGCATCTCGTATCTATGTATGCATCACTGTATCTACGTATCTGTCTATGTATGCATCTCTGTATCTACGTATCTGTCTATGTATCTATGTATGTAGGTATCTATGAATGTATCTATGTAGGTATCTATGAATGTATCTATGTAGGTATCTATGAATGTATCAATGTAGGTATCTATGTATCATAAATGTATCTGTGTATCTGTGTATGTCTCTAGGCATCTATGTATCTGTGTATCTATCTATGTATCTGTGTATCTATCTATGTATCTATGTATCTGTCTATTTATCTATGTATCTATCTATTTATCTGTGTATCTATCTATGTATCTATGTCTATTTATCTATGCATCTATCTGTGTACCCATGTATCTTAAATTCTATGTATCTATCTATGTATCTATGAATATTTTTTATTTTATTTTCACATTCGGGATTAAAATCTTACAAACATGAACACCCAAACCTACATTTTTCCATATTTCAGCCTCAACATTGATGTTTCTTCAGATTCGGGTTTCGGCATTTGAATCCTGGATCTGAATATTTTGTTCGGATTCGGGATTCAATCTGAATATTTTGTTCGGATTTGGAGTTATGACCAACAGTGTCAATATACATTATCTCACCCCATCTAAGGCACTAGGGGCCGCTAGTAAACCTGGGTATCGTAGAAACATGAACACCCAGACCTACATTTTTCCATATTTCAGCCTCAACTTTGTTTTTTCTTCATATTCGGGTTTCGGCATTTGAATCCCGAATCTGAATATTTTGTTCGGATTCGGCATTTGAATCCCGAATCTGAATATTTTGTTCAGATTCGGAGTTATGAACAACAGTGTCAATATACATTATCTCACCCCTTCTAAGGTACTGGGGGCCGCTAGTAAACCCGGGTTTCGTAAAAACATGAACACCCAAACTAACATTTTCCCTTGATATTTCAGCCTCAACTTTGAGTTTTCTTCATATTCGGGTTTCGGCATTTGAATCCCAAATCTAAATATTTTGTTCGGATTCGGGATTGTTAAAGGAAAGTTGAGGCTGAAATATCAAGGGAAAATGTTAGTTTGGGTGTTCATGTTTGGGTGTTCATCTGAAAAAATATTCATAGATACATAGATACATAGACACATACATAGATACATAGATACACAGATACAGGGATGCACAGATAGATGCATAGATACAAACATAGATACATAGATGCAAAGATACATGGACAGATAGATAGATAAATAGATAGATACTGAGATGTATACATAGATACATACATAGATACATAGGTACATAGATACATAGATAGGTACATACATAGATACATGGATACATATATACCTACATAGATACAGAGATACATACATAAATACGTACATAGATACATACATAAATATATGGATACATAGATACATAGATACAAACATAGATACATCGATACATACATAGACACCTACATAAATATATACATACATATATACATAAATAGGTGCAAAGATACACGGACAGATAAATAGATAAATAGATAGATACAGAGATGCATACATAGATACATAGATAGATATATAGGTACATAGATACATAGATAGGTACATACATAGATACATGATACATATATACCTACATAGATACATAGATATAGAGATACATACACAAATACGCACATAGATACATACATGAATATATGGATACATAGATACATACATAGATACATCGATACATACATACATAGATACATACATAAATATATACATACATAGATGTACACATAGATGCATAGATAAATAGATAGATATATAGATAAATAGATGTATACAGCGATGCATACATAGATACATAGATAGATATATACATACATAAATAGATACATACATACATGCATAGATAAATAGATACATAGATAGATACAGGCATAGATACACAGATGATACAGAGATACATACATAGATGGATACATAGATACATGCATAGATACAAACATAGATACATAGATACATACATGATACACGATACATACATACATAGATACATGATACATAGATACATATATACATAGATAGATAGATACATACATACATACACACGCACGCACGCACGCACACACATATACATACATACTTACAGAAATTCAAATTCAGGATTTAAATCCCGAATGTGAACAAAAAATTCAGATTCGGGATTCGAATACCGAATGTGAACAAAAAATTCAGTTTCGGGTTTCGAATCCTGAATCTGAAAAAATAATCAGATTTGGGATTTGAATCCCGAGTCTGAAAAAAATCCCGAATCCCGAATCCGTTTCTAACTTCATGTCGTCAAATAACAGTGTTGGTATTGAAAGTAGGCAGAGCAAAAAGTAAAACATAGCTTGAAATGCCAGATGGTGGGTGATGGTGTGACAGTAATGGCTACAACAAGAGCTGCGAGATTTGAAACCCCAGCACTTGTCACGAAAGTCTGAAAGGGTTCTAACTTACAAAGAGACACCGAAAACGCGATTTCTGAAAATCAAGTTGGTAAACATCTGCTGGTACTTTACAGTATAGCACTTCCTAAGTTTATGTAGGATTTTTCTAACATATATGTAATCATGATGTATGGATATTACAAAATACGTGAAATCATCATGCCGTATATTTCACCCCATAAAAACAGATTAAAGTTTAAAGTCTGGAAGTCATACAAGATTCGAAATACACCACTGTCATGAGAACATGCCACGCTAGATATGGTAAAATTGCAGACATGACTTGTTATTTGGTGGGTGCAGCCCTTCAAAGTTATGAGAATCAATGGAAGTTCGATTGTAACGTTTGTAAAACAAGGGTTTTGTCGCTGGATAGAATTACTCCATGGGCTTCAGCAACTCAGACATCTCGACAGGTTTAAACCACAACAACCTCCACACCCCAACCCCATCCCCAAATAACACATTTGCCGTAACCGAAATGATTCGGAACTGAATGTATTTCTCTTTGTACAGAATGTCCGGACGGTACCTATGGTGTCAACTGCTCCTCCCAGTGTCAAAATTGCCTGAACCATGACGTTTGTGATAAGAAGGTGGGAACCTGTCCTGGAGGATGTGCATCAGGATGGATGAATGACACATGCCTACAACGTAAGGATGGAGATGTTTTCATGGTATTTACTGTTCGACCCAGTTTGGACAATGCCAAATCAGACAGTGAACTATTCCGGTCTGGTTGAAATGAGTCGAGACGTCGTGTTAGACAATAAAAAGAAGTTGTCATCAGTATACTCGTCTTATTATATTCAGCGACTTCTAAATGCCTCTCAAGAATTCCACAATGATGGCGCAGACAAATGAAAACCAATGCCAATTAAAAACGCTGTTCAAATCAAGGTTGAGACAACGAAGGCAACCATCTTGCCCGATCCAGTGCAAACCTCTAAATTCTAATAAGTCCAAATTAGTAGATATTAAGTCCTAATTAGGAGATACTATGTCCTAATTGGGAGATACCATGTACTAATTAGTAGATACTAAGTCCTATATTAAGTCCTAATTAGGAGATACTATGTACTAATTAGTAGATACTAAGTCCTAATTAGGAGATATTAAGTCTTAATTGGGAGATATTAAGTACTAATTAGGAAATATTAAGTACTAATTAGGAAATATTAAGTCATAATTAGGAGATAAAAAAATCAGGCTGTGGCACTAGGACGTTTCCGTAGTAATACGACGAATAGTATAATGTGTAAATATTTTTGTGTTCTAAATATATTTAGCATGTGTTGACGGTAAACACGGTACCAACTGTGACTTCCATTGCGGGAAATGCCAGAACGGTGATGTGTGTAACAAGACTTCTGGAACATGTCCTAATGGCTGTGAAACATGGTGGATAGGAGACACTTGCAGTAAGTTGTTTATTGTTTTGTTCTCTGAAGCCGCAGTCAGCATTTATTCAGATGTATGACGGTGCCAGGAAAATAATGTCTTGACCAGACCAAACATTGAGTGGCATAACACGCATCGCACGATGCAATCAGGATACAATGACATGTATAATCCAAGCCACCACACCTGGCCACCCGATTTTGTTGGTCACCCCTTACGATTTTGTTGGTCACGGATCTTCACAGGTCTTGAGTAATTGCTGAGGCTTTGATCCAAGTCATACAATATTCTTACTACGTACGGAACAGAATGCTTTCAAATGATGAAAAATGTTTTTATGAGGTTAGCATGACATGTTTCAAAACAAGTTTGATACTTCAAAACTGTGCAAATGTGTTTCTGATTTGCGAGGACCGCGTAACCAGTTTGTGTCACAATGATTACGTGTGCAGCGCTAAAAACCAAGACAATGAGCATTTTCGAATCTCTGAGTATGGACTTATGTCACCTGAAGAACCATGTCCTGATGCTGATATTACGAATTTGCGAATAATGGTATTTTACATTGCTTTTGTCTACCATGGAATCACGCGGACGTTTTCGATTGGGGAACTGTAGTCAAGTTCTTTAGATAAACATACTCATATACAGACATGTTTACCCACTAAGAATGGCTTTCGAGATTGTTAAAGTCGAATTATATAATGCAAACTCTGATTTTGACATTACATAACGCCGGGATTCTTATATATTGTTGTTCACGTGCCTTTGTTTTCTTGCTCTAGTTATTATTTAAGCGTCTACGCTGGCGCAATAATCTTTTCAACGCAGACGCAATGTTTGTCGTTGCCAATGTTATCTGTTTGTTTTGTGACAGAAGACAGTTTCTTGGCGGGTGTAGTTGGCGGGACAGCTGCAGCTGTTTTGGTCGTCGTTGTTGTAGTGGTTATCGTCGTTTGTCGGAGAAGGTAAAGTCTAAACTTTCTTCATATTTGATTTTATTCAGGAAAATATTATTTCAGTCGAGTGTCCTTTCGTATACTTTCGTTATTGTGTATAAACTGCTTATAATATGTTTATCTAATCATGTATTCTTTGGAAGAAAAAGACTGAAGAAGGATGACGTAAGAATGCCGTCCTCGCTGAGAACATTTCCAGTAGCAGCACGTAAAGGTATTTTCTTAATTTATCCAATACTGTTTGTCATACATTATATAATTATGATTATATAGCACGTGTCGTTGTACAAGGGTAACCACTGTGTTGGTGCAACGTCATGAAAATTGGCATATCAAATCAAATTGTATCTTTTCCAAAATATCTGATATGCACTTCATATGATCGATGTCGCCTAAAGAATTGATGATTTTTTAAAAGAAAATCAGCTGTCTAAAATAAGTCGACGTGTTTCACGCCTTCTGGGTTTTAACATAGTGGGTCGTATCGAGTTGTTAAATTCTGAAACAATGCTGTTTCTACCTCGTACATGATCCATAAACATTATTTTTTTGTGTTTTGGGGCTGAAAACGTGGAAACGGATATAACAATACGTATGTGTTCTTGGCTCATACGGATGGTATTACATGAATGGTTAGTAGATTAGAAATTTCAGGTGGGAATACTTTTAATAGTGAGTGAGTGAGTTTTATCCCGCACTCAGCAATATTCCAGCTATATGGCGGCGGTTTGTGAATGATCAAATCTGGACCAGACAATCCAGACGTGAGTGATCAAAAATGAGCATCGATCTGCACAATTGGGAACCGATGACATGTGTCAACCAAGTCAGCGAGCTGATTTTATACGATTTAGCTAGTTCATAACAAATGTTTCATATGTTCGCCCCTGTACATTTGTATTATTTAGATAAGTCATCAGAGAGTAAATCCACGCCAAGTCTACCTCCTGCAATGGAAGAAGATGACGATGACCTGTTTTCTGTTGAGACTGAAGTTGACGTCAGCGACGAGGCGTCTTCTGCCTACTACAACTGGATTCAACCTCATGTGACGCTTGATAAATTCCAACAGTCAGTAAACGAGAAGAAGAAAAAGGCTTCCTTCGAAACAGAATTTCAGGTTTCTTTTTCACGTTAATCTGTTATATTTTGTTACTAGCATTTACCGCCAGTTGTTCAGGTATATGACCGCTGTTTAAATAATCGAGTCTGGACCTTATCGTCCAGTGATTCCCATCATGAACATCAGTCTAATCAATTCGGATACCACAAGATGCAGTACCCAATTTAGCGTGAACATTCGTCATCGTTCAACTCCTCTTACGACAAACAAGAGTTGCTGAAGACCAATGCTATAACCTTTATCGAAACATATGCATGCAGTTTAAGATTCAATCATTTTCTGTTCATTTCTGGCACAGTGTTCGTCCTTGAACTTCATATTTATCATGCAGTGTTGTCTTGAAACAAATGCTTCTGCTTGTTCCCAAAGCTTCCTAAAATAGGTCGTTTTACCATTGTAAAGTCCTTGGAGTTTCACATCTAATATCTTTATAATAAACGGACAAAAGCACTTTTGGTAGTATAGTGTTCACCTCAAAGCCCATATTCCCACGTGAGAACGACAGAAGCCTACTTGTGGTATAAATAGTCATGAGAATATTGTAAGAAATATCCTCCTACACCATAACCAATAACATTTCAATATTGTATTCATCTCATAGCTGATAGGATAGTAGAAATGCTCGAAGTAGTTAGCTGTTAGAATGGATATCATAACTTGTCAACATTTTAATAATCCTGTACACCTTCTATATATTCATGAACACGTGCCACGTGGCACTATTTCAGAGCATCCCGTATGGAGCAAGACATCCACATGAGGCTGGTAAGAAAGCAGACAACAGGAACAAGAACCGTTTTCTTGCCCTTTATGCGTGTAAGTAAATCGCCCATTGCATTTTATTGGCAACATGCATGACATTATGGCTCACTGAAAACAATGCTTTGTCATGGTTAGGTAAATTTTAATATACTTTAGGAGTCCTTAGTCATCAATCGACCAAAACCTTTTCCACCAATAAGCGCCCGTTGGGCTCACCGTTTCAACTACAACATGGTATCGTAATTGTAAATGAATGAGTGAGTTACAATTTATTGACACCTAGGCAATTTTCAGCCATATTTTGACATAAAAATGACAGTACAATAAATAGATTACCAGCAAGAAATTTAAGAATATTGCCAGTGTAAATAATCTATTATGCACATACATGTTACATCATTTATTGCAAAGCGGAAATACCCGTGAAGGTCCCGGGGTAGAATAGGCCTTCAGCAACCCATGCTTGCCGTAAAAGGCGACTATGCTTGTCGTAAGAGGCGACAAACGGGATCGGGTGGTCAGACTAGCTGACTTGGTTGACACATGTCATCGGTTCCCAATTGCGCAGATCGATGCTCACGTTGTTGATCACAGGATTGTCTGGTCCAGACACGATTATTTACAGACCGTCGCCATATAGCTGGAATATTGCTAAGTGCGACGTAAAACCTAACTCACTCACTCACTCACTCAAAGCGAAAAAAACAACTTTGGTGAATTACTTGCTCCATCTATCGTCCGCACGGAAATATCGTTGAGTCACTTACGTGTGTTTTGTCAGATGATGACTCGAGGGTTGTGTTGAAAGAAGGAGAGGATTACATCAATGCAAATAATATTTTGGTGAGTAGATTCCACTACGATCTGCACATCTCATTATTATGATGAATTTATTGCCGTTAAGTGAGTTTTTAAATATTAGTTTTATGTTGTTTAGAAAGAAATTGTGGAAATGTACTATATATTTCAATCATGCCCATGTAACACGTATAAGCGTGATTAAACTTACCTATAGTTATTGATGGCAATAATTATATATCTGTTCCCAGGGATACGATGACAGTCCAAAATACATAGCCACCCAAGGTAAGGCCGGTTGGGTCTCTTTTTCATCATTTTCATTACACGTTCTCTGTTCTATTCATTATGTTAAGATGGTGGTCAGACATCATGATATATGATTTAGTTAACTTTTAAGAAGATGTTTGTAATACTTTCATGCACTAAGGACCCAAGCCCGGTACAGTCCATGATTTCTGGCGGATGGTGTGGCAGGAGGACGTCACACAGATAGTCATGCTGACGAGACTGATGGAGATGAACAAGGTAGGAGGGGTTTTAACGTTAATGGTTGCTTTTTTATATTTTTCCATATCTGCATTAAATGTGAAAAATATACTCGCTCGATCAAATGAAATTTTCTTTACTTGTTAAATGCAGTATCAGAGTTTGTTCATAACAATGTATTGTTAAATGCAATATCAGTGTTTGTTCATAAAAAAACGTATTTCTCAGACAAAATGTGAACACTATTGGCCTGATGAGAACAAGACGAAAACATACGGGCACGTCCAGGTGATGAACACGAATGTCACAGTAAGGGCTGACTACAAAATATCCAAGTTTCGGGTAAAGAAATCCGTAAGTTTGCATATTTGCTTACTTGACCTTCCATGTACATATTCAACATTTGACATGTGTGGGCTGTTGATAGATGCCCGTGTACAAACAGCTAGATACAATGTACACCTATGTTTAGGCAAAGACTCCATCAAATCTCTGTAACTTATGCAGGTAAAGTTCCTTACAGCTAAATGATTATCAACAAGAGCTTCAATGCACGGATGCATATAATCTAAAGATTACGAAACACAGTATCTGGTGCTGTTCTGACCATACGGCTCGGTAGAGACACTGTATGTTAATTGTCTACAGTTACACAATATTTGGAAAGAACACAAACAGATGCACATGCTTCCTCTACTAGACTTTCTTGGAATCAACCATATCATAAGAACTGTCCTACACGATTGCTAAAAGACACCTCCATGTGATAATGGATAAGAGTGAATTTTATACATACAGGGCGTCGAGAGGACTGTGACGCACTACCACTTCCTATCTTGGCCTGACCATGGTGTTCCTTCTGCTCCTGCGCTCGTTAACTTCTGGAGATTGGTCAAACAGGGTGACATGACCAGGGGACCCATGGTAGTGCACTGCAGGTAATGTACATCCGACACAGACCCAGAATGGATACAAGACATAGCATTTATGTAAAGAATTATAGAATGACCAGGCGTTCCAAGTGGGATCACTGTCTACAGTTACTTATAATAGCACTTGCTTTAGAGAGTTCTTCCTGGTAAACTGCAAGGTAATTTATAACAGGTGACAAAAGAATAAAAATGCTATAAAACATGTCAGCAATCCTGTTTTACAAAGATAAAAAGTTTGTGTATACAATGACCAATCGTGTACGTATGGTGTCAGATAACATATAACGTCATGCATCACAGGCATAGTACAAACACCAACTTTAAGCCAATAGTAATTAGATGGAATCAGTAACATATGCAGTATGTGGTTGCCTTAATGGGACCAGCTTACAGTGTAGGCAGGGGTCACAGTGACACAATACACGCACCACAGCTGCTCATTATTGTTTTAAAGTTGGACACAGGTGAAGTGATCATGCATCCATAGTGCCGGTAACTAGTAGATGGGTGAACCCATTGGTGTCAGCTAATAAGTCCTTGTCACGTCCACGGACGTATACTCTTATAAACAAGGAGTCAGTTCTCGTTTTCCCACACTGGAGATCGACGATGTTCAAACATGAGCAGTAATGCTGTTTGTTTTATTCAGTGCTGGGGTAGGAAGAACTGGAACGTTCATTGCGCTGGACTACCTGATGGACGAAGCTGCGAGTGACAACAGGGTCAACGTGTACATGTGTGTTGGCAAAATGAGACAGAACAGGATGAACATGGTGCAGAAAGCGGTAAGCAATATCATGCTTCACTTAACATTGAAAAGATGTATCCTTCTGTAACCGACACTTAGACATTAGTTTTTGATGCCTGAGGCCAACAGTTGAGCTAGATGTCTTATTCTGTATTAACAATCACATATTGTATTGAAGTGCTTGCATCTTGAAGCAATACTCTCTTTGACGATTCGTAAGAAAATGAGACGTATCCAATTGAATACATGGATACTTTTTGTTGATTGTTGCGGCATTATCTCATCTTTATCGCTTATTTCACTCAAATACACTGACATCATACCTTAAATGCTTGTTCAGACAAATATGATCGAAAGGTCATTGCAGTGTTTAGATGAGGTTGGAATAATTGATATGTTCCATTCAGAACCAGTACGAGTTTGTGCATGACGTGGTCTTGGAGGCTCTCAACAGTCGAGGAACACTCTACACTTCGTCTGAGTTTGACCAAACGTTTGGTGTGGACAGGACATTTACAACACATCAAGAGAACGTACTGAAAAAACAGTTTAAAGTAAGTGTATGTTCGTACAATTTCTGGAAATTGTTTTTTATCAAAATGATTAACATGCACAGTTTTGTTTTATTTTGCGTATAACACGTACAATATTCACTATTTGTTAAAAAATTCCACTGAGACTTCATGATAAGTCTTTTCCGTATTTCTTCAGCTACTTCAAGTTCAGACATCTGACCTACCAGAGGAGAAAACTTCACATGCCTTGCTACCAGAGAACGCGGCCAAAAATAGGAACAGTAAAATCCTCCCTGGTACATATCATATATCCAACACTTTCATCACATCACTGCACTAACTTTCATATTGATACTGATTTAACTTCGGCCTATGGGTATTCCTTTTAGCATGGCCTCGTCATGTATAACATTTGACACAAGTACTCGGGTCTAGATCTTCAGAAACTCATCAGTCATAAGTCTTAAACCGGCATCATGGGGCGTTGTTCATTTAATCACTCATTGGCTTGTCCTGATCTGATCTTGACCCCAGTACTCCCAAATACAACCGCAAGATTGATTTGGTGGACCAGAAAAAGACATGCTAATATATTACTGATAACCATGTCCCTAACACAATATACATGTTCATGTGCATTTAAATTTTAATAGAAAATCCCAATCGTGTGCCTGATGCATTGTTGTAGGAAACAAGTCAAGACCCTACCTGTGTACTCAAGTGCAGAGTAGGAATGACTACATCAATGCTGTGGTTTTGCCAGTACGTATGCCTTTCAATCCTCCTTGGAATGCTCAACAACATGATCACGAAATCATAGAGCGCTACATACTGGGGCAAATGTGTACTGTGTACTATTGATGTCAGATATGCTGAACCGTTGAGGCAACAAACATAGCGTTGCCATCACAACCAACATAACATGGATTATAATCGTTGATACCATACTGACAATGACATGTTTTCTTTATATCTACCATATAACCTCACTTAGTTGTCATCCCTCTTGATACTCTAGTAATTGTCATGAACTCATGCTTTTACTGGGTGTTTCTGATAGCGTTGGTGTTAAAGCTTTTGCGCATCAAGCCAAAGACTCACGTTTAATTCCTTACATAGGTAAAATGAAAAAGCAGCACTTCCCGTTTTACCTAAAATGTTACTTTAAGAATATTCCCACAAGTAAACCCATACCAGATCTCTTAATCAATATGTTTACGCCAGTCCGTACTTCGGCCATCGACCATGATAGTCACCCAGACCCCGCTACCAGACACTGTAGTAGACTTCTGGAGACTTGTGTACGACCATGCCTGTTTCACCATCGTCTGTCTGGATGACTCAAAGGTAACAACAATGTGTTCGTAGCTGTCTTTCCTTCATTTGTATCAATTCTATATTTAATAAAACGTGTATGTAAATTTGCACGAAATGATCATTCATTTGTTCCTTCATATTTCGTGGAACATCTTTTGGCTTTTGTTAGTTTAGACAATGATTTGTGTGTTTTAAACGTTAACGATGTAATTGGTGATTGATCGTAGACGGGGAAAGCAACACGTGACATTCAACCTGATTCAACCTGGCTGTTGATGGTAACATATTAAGTGTACAGAGTAAATGGAAGGCAACATGTGTATTTCTTTGAAGTTTCATTACAATATCTCAGCTTAGAGGGCGCGAAACATGGGAATGTGCGGACAACATAATGGGGATCTCATCATGGTATTTTGTTCTCCAGAGGGTGGACAATTTTGATAATGCGAATCATCTTCTTTATTAAACTTGGAACAGCTGCTGCTGAAATCTGTAAACAAAACGTGATTCCAGCATTTCACTTTGTTTTCTAGGATACGGATGATATGTACCCAAAGAAGAACAAAGTATTGAGGAATGGGCCATTTAACGTGAAACAAGGAGCAACCATTCCTGACAAGGGCGATGCAATTTACAACGAGAGAAAGCTTATACTTGCACATGACAAGAAGGTTTGTTTTGTTATTTAAAGCAATCAATGATCAAAATGAACGTACACTGTGATCGTATGAACTGTGTAATGACAAAGGCAATACAACTATCATGTATATCTAAACCATCACAAAACGTCAAATCAGTTTGGTATTGTATTGGTCAAATATATATTAATATGAAGGTACTTTCTACATATCGGATACATGTTGTTCACTAAACAATTGTTGATGTTTCAATATTGCTTAGGGTAGCGAGCAGTCAGTCACCTTGTTCAGTCTCCGGTCACTTGATATGACGTCCAACAGTGTCTCACTTCTGGAACTAATCAATCTGGTGGACAGAATTATCTGCTCTGAAGACCACACGGTCCTTATCCACTGCCAGTATGTATTTATCTGATGCCATTCCGTGCAGTTATAAGAACATGAATCGTGGAGAATGCATTATTACTATGGCTATACAATTACAAATATGAAAATACATAATTTCTGATTTAGATTTATCATATACATTTGAAAACGTACTCACAGACAATATTGAACCGACAGTTGATACTGACAATTCTATATATGAAACAACAAAATTAATGATTGAAAAAGTAAATTTACAAATTGAAACGTGTATGATTTCCATAGACAATGCTGCTTGAGCGCTTTGTAGCTTGCACGTTGTCGTGGTTTCTATGAATCAGTGACGGTGCCAGCGTGAGCGGCGTCATCTGCAGTGTCCTGAACATCATCAGCAGACTGAGATTGGACAGAGACGTGGACATCTTCATCACCATCAGGGAACTACAGCGTGTCAGACCACAGTTTATACAGTCCTTTGTAAGTTGAATAACTCATCCAAATGATATATTTCTACAACTCTGCAGTTATTTGTAGTCCGCTACATATGGACTGCGTATTGCAACATATGTAATCTCTGATCTGCAAATCACAGACGCAATCGAAATTCACATAGCGACGGTAATTGTATGTTTTTAAAGATGATCAAATTATTTGTAAATATTTTCGAAGCGAAGGAGGCAGCTTTGTAGGCAGACTACATTTCGCAACTTCTGTAATCGCTGAACTGCACAAAATAACTTCACAGACACAATCGGAATTCACATTGCCACAGGATTTGTTTGTTTTTCAAGATGATAAAGCAATCTGCAAATATTTGGAAAGGAGGCAGCTTCGTGTGACAGGATTTATATGCGGTTGTTCAACTGGGCTATGTGTTTAACGTTTAATCTGCGACTATGCTAGTCGTAAGAGGCGGTCGGGTGGTCAGGTTCGCCGACTTGGTTGACACATTTCATCGGTTCCCAATTGCGCAGGTCGATGTTCACGTTGTTGGTCACTGGATTGTCTGGTCCAGACTCGATTATTTACAGACCGTCGCCATATGGCTATCATATAGCTGAATGCAGCGGAAAACTAAACCCACTCACTCACTCCTTAGCGTTTAATCTAAGCTGATAATGATGCTTATGTCCATTCGTTATTATTGATATGGTACATTATCATGACCAGCCTTGTTGTTTGCAGGACCAGTTCAAGCTGTGCTATCACATGGCGAAGGAGTACAATCGTTCCACCAACATATATACCAATGTGTGACATGGAAAAAGGACAGTGTTTTACACAAACACGGATACATTTTGTATTACGTTTTTTTATGTATATCTTTTATAGTTTTGCTTACGCTTCATCATTACTTGGTTACTGACTCATATACAACTTTTAATATTATCAAATATTGCGGAGTCATCGGCATATCGATACTACAGGTATACGGGATTCGACCAGGATCAGTCAGTTACACCGACAATGA
The DNA here is from genome assembly GCF_037392515.1 of Haliotis asinina. NCBI lineage: Eukaryota > Metazoa > Mollusca > Gastropoda > Lepetellida > Haliotidae > Haliotis > Haliotis asinina. The sequence continues at coordinate 46,970,377 of NC_090288.1, read as the reverse complement.
AATTTCAAATAATAAGATAAACACTGTTAACGTCTGACAATAATTTCATTGTTAATGGTCCATTAATTCACATTTGCAAATTATACGAACTTAAAACGATAAGCTGCAAACAATTTGTTCTAACGTGGTAACGAGTATCTACATGGGCGCGAAGAAGCCAAACTGCCTAAATCCAATATCATCACCAAGAACATGCACGTATTTCATATTGATATCGAATTGATAGAAATATACAACATCTGATGCAGAAAGAATACACTTTCCTTCAATGTGTATTCAATGCTGTATCAATCATCGTCATCTTGTTCAGACTGATCAAAGTGCAAAGGTACTGTAAGTCCCCATGGTCCCTGGTATGGTGATCTATAGCTCGGGTTTGTATTGTATTGCATTCTTTAAATAACATGTTTTTGGTTTACATGCTACTTTTATATTCGTATCTGCAATACTCTAGTATACTGTGCATCATTTACAGTTAATACTATTCAGAATGTTTTTATCTTGAGAATGTTTTCATCTCTGTCGTATAAATTGTTTTCGTCACAATATGGCAGAGATATTGCTGACATGACGGTAAATATTAACTCCCTCCCTCACTCACTTTGATTCATGTAAGTTGATCAAATAACCCCATCAGCCTTATCTACCAACTATAATATAACAACCAGTCTGTATCTCCCAGTGCTTGAAGGCCTCTGACACCTCTGTAACTATAAGCTTGAACCGAGCAGGCCAGACAACGGAACCGTATAATTATGCAGTCATGTTGTTTATGTAACCTGACTCATTATTGAGTGTGTGATATATCCTGGATGTCAATAAAGACGTCCAGGGATTGGACAGCATTTATTTCTTAAGTGCAAAACCAATATCAGTATATTTCTTACAACGCCAGCTGAATTGCCAGTACCAGTGTTGAGCAGACCATCTCTGCTTTGGACGATCACAAGCAGGATAGTACACACCTCGTACAATAAACGGTGAATAAATGAGGATGTACAAGTGCTCCTTGAAAAGAAACGGTGTTGACGAGGAAAAGGGTATCACATTAACATGTTTTCGAATGGGGCGTGTGTCACTTTACAGATTCAAGTTGTGTCAACATTCATTGCACCTTGCATCCCACTCTCTTTTAAACATTCAATCACGGGACAAAATAGTTAGGGATATATACGGTATATGTAAATTTTTGAAATCATTAATAGTGATATATTTATTGATTGAAACACTGATAATATATCTTTCATTTATAATAGTAATATCCCTAACATATTTTGTCCAGTATATATTTACATTCCCAGCAGTTCCTAGGTTTAAGTGAGTACCTGTGGCTTTGTGCCGCTTCTTTTAATATTTCAGTAATACCACGGCAGGGGGACACAAAAAATAGACTTCACAGCCCATCAAAGGTATGAACGATTAAAGGAGAATATGAGAGAACTGCAATAATTTGCTGGGTGAAAGCCAAAGTCATCAGAAACATATACCCAAAGTTTCAGTAACAAACTATGCATAGTTACGTCTTAATCGCGAAAACAATTTCTGTTATCTGAGCATTGGCCATTATGCATATTCCACTGAAGGTCACGTGAATTCAGATGTGACTAGAGTCCAAAGACCAAGCGCTCCAGGAATACAAGTCGTGTTGTTTCTGTCGTTTTTGCAAACGGTACGAAAGTTTATTCTGTTGCATTGGGTTGCACGAAATCATCTATTAATGAAAGCGTGAACATTTCATCCGTTTTCCAAGAAAAAAGACAGATTTAGGCAAGAGAAATGTTCCGATCATTCCGAGTCCTCCACGTTTACTTCAAGACCATTTGGCTTCGAATGTACTCATCACAGTCACACATAAGACTATTTTAAAGTACAATGAAAGCACCTCAGTGTGCGTGAACTGTAATACCATTATTTATGTCATTCAACCGTCTAAACACTCCGACTGTCTTTGTATGAGCGGGTAAATGGGGCGAGATTGATGTGCAAGGGTCAGGGAGTGGATAGGGTCAATGTTTGTGACGTGTATGTGTGTGTGTGTGTGTGTGTGTGTGTGTGTGTGTGTGTGTGTGTGTGTGTTTGAGTGTGTAATACCATTATCTATGTATTTAATTTGTTTGAGCAGTCTGACTTTTGAATAGAATAGAGGAGTGTTATGCAATCAGATATTATGTTCTTATCCGTAGCTGCGTGTGCTTGAGGCTTGTTTGTGCCACTGTATGATGGCTGTTACACAACGTGGTTGACTACAGCTGTGCCAGTTTAATATCATCATGGTTTTTATCCTTCTGTCATTGTGTCTCATATGCCTAAAAAGGCTGGACTCATTACCAGGGTGTGACTGTAATAAACAATTGCTTCTTCTTCAGAATGAGAATCAATCAACTTTACCCATCAAACATACAACGCGCTTTTTGTTTCGAATGTCATTATAAACAAACACTTCATAAGCCGTTTACTTTAGGAGACGATTTGGTTCCACAAAACGAATTCCGATGAACGAAATAGCAAAATGTACCTGTTGGATGGATTGTAAGATGTAAAAAAATGCATACAGCGTAAAATGTTAGGATGAACAAAACTGCTGATAGACAGCAATTCGTACTTCATGAATAAAGTTTATGCATCACAATTTGGCACCTTAACATTCAGGACTCTTCCGTACCTTAACAATATAACCGAACCTACAAAACCGATTATTCGACAGTTGTTTATATGACGAATGTTCTTCCCCGTTAAAATATTTCTAATGCATATGTCTTGTAAAAGCGGCTATTCTTGTATAAATACATTAACATTGTATTATAATTGTTAGCCACCATGTCAGGATGCCTCTACTCAACAAGTATCTGTGCTATAGTACCTGTATAATGGGCCTGTTGCCCCCTTACAGACACTATCTGACTATCTGACTATCTGACGAACTTACCAGTCCGTGTTCCCGAGTTTTCCGATGTTGACATCAAGTGGTCAAGATGTTAAAATTGTAATATATTATAGATACCTTTGTGCTCTGTTGTCATCATCATTGTAGTGGTCAAAAAGGATGTCAAACTATCTACCTAAAAGCTAGTCAAATAATTTGCTCCATGTGTAGATTATTTCGTAATCGTAAGCATATTTCCATTACTGCTGCATGTAAAACATGTTATAGTGAAATCATGCCTGTACTACTATATGGTTCGGGAATTTGGGGGGCTAGGTATTATGGATGCACAGAAAAGGTACAAACTACGTACTTTGAATTATGTCGAAATGTTTGCAGGTGTGCATCAAATAAGGCAATATTGGGTGGATGTGGTAGATACGCGCACGTGTCTATTCAAATAGGTGTTATAAAGGTTTGGTTAAAAATATTAAGAATGGAATCACACCGTCACAGTCACCAGTGTTATTTATTCCTCAAAAGCTTGATGAAAATAGTAAACATATATGTGTTTCGGATGTCCGTCCGTTATTTTTCACAACTTGTTTGGATAGAGCAGAGCATATTCCCAGATTTAGCGTACTCTCTTTGTACATCCCCACTTTTACAGAATGACTCGACTTCCAAATCATTATGTACCTTATATACCTTACAGCACTAAGCACATATTATCGGTTTCAAAGTTACCCAAACCATAACTTTTGTCGCAATTTTTATGAAACATGTGCTTTCCATTTTATGAAGATATACATATTTTCTTCCTGTCACGTATTAAGGCTATGTCGTCACAATCAATTGTGCTTTGGTTCACTTGGCCAAACTACAGAATACATTCAATTGAAATGAATCAAACTGGAGCCTCCGTTTCGATGGATTCTTCTTCTTCGTTTATTTTCTACTTAACAAATTTAGACGATTTAAATGTGACTTAAACTTAAAATTATATGTGGATGCCAAAACGGAATATAAAAAATGTTGTGAAATGAAGAAACGTTTTTATAATATCAAAGTATGTGATGATATAAAGAAGTCTGCCGAGCTTGGAGACTTTAAGAGTTTTGGAAGACATTAAAAAAGCAATACATGGGAATGCTCCAAGTTGTTTGATATCTCCTGATATTTGGTACGATTACTTCGACAAGTTGTTAAATCCGAAAGGTGAATATGCTGATGTAAACGATTTTGACTGTTTTATCTCCAAATTTATAAATTCATTTTGTGTGAAGATTGTAATGATTTGCCTATCACTGATGATCTTTTGTCAGATGAAACAACTGATAGAGAAATAGTAGATGCTTTGAAGAGTTTAAAAATTGGTAAATCTGCAGGTCAGGATGGATTACCCCTAGAATTTTTTAAAATGTCGGGAAATATTATTATACCTTATTTGAAACTTCTTTTAGGGTCTTATATACTGGCGATGTTCCAGAATCATGGAATATAGGTGTGATTTTGCCTTTGTCTAAGTCGGGTAAACGTTCCGACCTCAACAGTTATAGAAGTATTTCTGTTTTGAATGTCACAGGTAAATTGTGCACTATTGTTATAGAAAACCGTCTTAGAATTTGGTTAGATATAAATTATCTTTTATGAGAATGTCAAGCTGGTTTTCGCCAAAATTACTCGACAGTTCATAATCTATTCATATTGCAAGCATTGTGTAAAAAATATTTATGCAAGCCTAGAGGTAGATTCTATTGTGCATTTATTGATTTTAAAAAATCTTTTGATAACGTTGATAGAAAGAAATTGTTATATGTACTGCTCACTAAAGGTTGTCGTGGAAAATTGTTTAACGTCATTCGCAGTGTGTATTCTTCTGTAAAAGCTTGTATTAAAACTTCATCTGGTAGAACAAAAGGGTTTTCCACTTCTTGTGGCGTGAGACAAGGTTGCATTTTAAGCCCAGCCCTATTTATCTTGTTCATTAATGAACTCGTAGCAGAAGTATATAAAGAGTGTAGTTGTGGTGTATTTGTGACACGGATATTGTTGATTTAATGTTACTTCTTTTGCTGATGATGTAGCTATCTTTTCATATACTGTCAGTGGCCTGCAGAAACAATTAAACGTGCTGTCCTCATTTTGTAAGAAATGGGGTTTGGAAGTCAACTTACAAAAAAAATGTCATTGTATTTAGAAATGGCGGTACAATTGCTCAGCATGAACACTGGACGTACGATGGTGTTCCCTTAGAAATTAAGACATATTATAAGTATTTAGGATTACTCATTTCTTCTAGACTATCATGGTCAGTATCTTGTAAGCAATTAGCATGTCAAGCGTCCAAAGCTCTTATTCCAGTTTATACACTGTTTAAAAAATTTGTAAATGTTCCATTTCCTACAGCGTGCTCTATTTTTGATGGGAAAATTGAGCCGATTTTGTTACACGGGTCAGAGATATGGGGTACAAAATATTGTGAGGCAATAGAGAAAGTTCAGTCATCATAGATCACTTTAAACGCTTTTTACGGGTTGGGAAATTTGCCTCAAATAAGGCCATCTTAGGCGATATAGCTCGCTATCCTCTTTTCATTCTTAGCCAAGTTAGAGTGGTCAAATATTGATGTAAATAACTAAAGATGGAACGACATCGATATCCTTATCATTGTTATAACGTATTAAAAACTCTCGATGAAAATGGTAAGACCAGTTGTAACTGGGTTTCAAATGTTAGAACTTTGGTGTTTACTTGTGGGTATTCTTTTGTCTGGATTGAGCAAGACTTCGGTGATGAAGAGCTATTTCTATCCCCATTAAAACAAACATTGCAAGATATGTATTATCAAAATTGGCACAATAGTATTTCATCTTCATCCTTTTTATGTCATTATAATTCGATAAAATCAATTAACATTATTAGAAAACAAGGATTTGATAAGAGCCATGTGTAAATTTAGACTTTCCCTAAACAAGTTCAATATTAATTTTTCCAGAAGGCATAAACAAGAAGATACTGAACTAAGTGAATGCGCAAACTGTAAACTGGGTTGTATTGAAGATGAATTTCATGTACTATTAGTCTGCGATAAATATAAAGATTTGAGAGAGAGAGAGATAACTTCCACATATGAAACATGTCCATACAAACAACATGTTAACGGTAAATTTACTAACATCTCATAATCCTCTTCTTATACATTCAGTTCCAACTTTGTTAAAACATATATTTATTGCTAGATAATTATTTTAATTTGTGTTCACGTGACATTATAAACGCAGTATATCTCAACTGTAAATTGGGCCATAAGCCCGTATATTACCGAATAAAACTGTCTGTCTGTCTGTCTGTCTGTCTGTCTGTCTTCTTCATCTTCACTGGACGTTTCTGCTGCACGATGTAAAATCAGCTTTTATTGGTACGCTCTATCTTCCTGGTAAAAATGACGTCGGGAACACGGATTCAGAATCCATGGTCAGTGTCAAGTGGTCAAATATAACCCAAGGAAGCCACCGTCAATAGTCACATTTGACCTCATGCCAGGTGATACCGCTTCTCCTCATTACCTGTCAGTTTTTCTGTAATAGGCGGAAATCCGTTTTTCACGTTTCTTTTGCGAGTTTTACAAACTTTTTGAGAAATTTTGATAACGAAAAGTGATCAACAGGATGCGTTTTTCCATACATCCAAAAATAGGTTCAGTATTCTCCTTTAAGGGAATTAACTTACGTATTAACTTACGGAAGCAAAACATCAGGCACGGACGTCCAGCGATAGGCCTAAATGAGCTTCCTATTTCACGGTCAGCTTTGCCTTACTTGGATTTGACAACCTCTGAGATTCTGTATGCCGTTCACAGTTTAGGTTTCAGGTTTTACAGTCGTGCGAGGACACGTATGTTACAATGTTGTGACAGCGTTAATGGTGTGACATCACAGCCAAAGAGATTGAATGGTTTACACCAGTGGGGCACACCGGTAGAGATCATGTTCTACTTTTGTGTAAACACAAGGAACGATTTTTCTTTCCTTTAGATGAGATTTGGAACAACATCCAACCGGTTGTGTTCAACCTTTAGGTCTCTTGTTCCCTGTGTCAGAGCAAATGGGCGTAACAAACACATTGCATTATCCATCTCTATAAGAAATGTAAATCTCTGCGTCTTGTTATGAGGGTGTGTTTCGTTAAAGCATTTCTTGTATCATTAGACGAATGACCAACTGTTTTGTTTCCATAGCAGCGTAACATCAGGTTTCACAAACCTCTCGTAAGCCTAAGGTCTCGTAACTTTTCTCGTAGCATTCTTACTTCCTATGTTACAGTATAGGAGCTACGAATGCTACGAGAAAAGGTTACAAGGCGTTAGACTTTCGAGAGATTTGTGAAACGGGGTCCAAATCGGTTTTAAAGTACAACACAATGACTAGTACAATACACGCACAAGTACAAAAAAACGACATTGCAATAAAATTCATAAATTCTCTCTCTCGCGTTCTCTCTCCCTATCTCTCTCTCTTTCTCTCTCTCTCTCTCTCTCTCTCTCTCTCTCTCTCTCTCTCTCTCTGTGTGTGTGTAGTAACTGACAACAGGTGAATCCGGGAGATATAAGGACATCTAAAGGGGTTTGCAGCAGGCTAGCCGTTTCGCGAATACCTGGTGTCGGCAATAATATTCACGTCTAATCTTGCCTTTAACGGTTGGTGATTTTACGGCTAGTTTTCTTTCTACACAAAACAGAAACGTGATGATTATTGCATGTAAAACTGGAAATTCTTACACACGGACGTTCTACAATACAGTCAAGGTTACAAATCAGTTGAACCAAAGCAACGTTTGAAACAACCCTTCGACACTTCCTTCTATAATTTTAGATCTGCCCCACAACAAAGCAAAAGTGACACATTCCGTCTCACCCCACACAAGTGAGTTAGTTGATAAATTGCCTCTGTTCAGCCAACATAGAATGGGTACCTGATGTGATTAAGTCATGTGTGACTGTTAACCTAGCGGCTCACAGACAGCTTGAGTTATCCAGGGTAATAATACGCTAGCACACTGAGCATGCACAAGTGAGTGCATGCTTGCGTTTATTTAAAAAAAACCCCACACATTATCATTCTTATTATTATGCTTTACAGATTAAAGATAATATGCAGCAAAAAAGGGTTCGGGTGATCCTGGCACAATTAGGTGGGTAAGGCTCCTCATCAGCTCAGGGCCCTAGTCTCTTCTAAAAGCAGCCCAGGCAGTGAATGGGACTTCTCCAAGGAAACGCTGCCAAGTCGAACCCACCAAGAACTGTCCGGAGGATATGATGACTCACCAACACTGCACCCTTCTGCATTACCCAGAGTGTCAGAAGGGCTGTGCTTCCGATGGTGAACCCGGGCACCCTCCTGATCTGCGCGAAGGGATCAGGAGGTACCAAGCGAAGGACACTGAGAACAATGGAGAGCCTGACGACAGTGTACTTGGGATGCAAGCGAGACATTTCGAAGGCGAGGTCTGTGTATTTATCATGCTTTTCCTGAATCTTGCCAATCACATTGTTCAATAATATCAATACATTCACTTGCTTATTATTAATAATATTAATATTATAACTGTAGTAGAATGATTGCAACGATCCATCCGGAAAGTAATATACACAATATCTCGGTCATATGACACTTTTCCTGTGTCACGCTACCACTTCCTGGTAGCCAAGTAGTGTAGAATGCTAGCATCCTGTGAAAATGTACACCCTCTGCTCTGCTCTCCTGTGAGGTATTGATTTGTGAGGTGCGTATTGACATACGTTTCGTTCTAATCCATGTGTATATGTGAGTAACAACCAGTATACCCAGATGATGAGCTTCATCAATGTTATCAGCGCTTTCCTAAATATCCTATTTCACCTATTAATTATCTTCATGGAGACTATTGTAAACACAACAGGATCACACTTCAGTGATACAGAATCATATACAAATACCGCAGCTCAGCTTGGAAATCGTTCGGCCAACGTTCATGCATTCATATCTGTATAGACTTCCGTGAACACCCATGAACCCGTTTCAGCTGATCATGATATGACAAATAGGGCTTTTGGTTTACCTTACGTTTTTATGATATGTAATTTACCTGTTTTTCAAGGTGTTGGTGAAAGGTGAAGACAGTTGAATGGGGAGTACAGAATGCCATTACATGATAAAGATTCGTTAATATGCGTGTTTGGGGATGGTATATACCGAAAAGTAGCAACTACATTGTGACTATACATTGTGAATGATTGAGTTTATTTAAGTGACTTCGTCACTATTTCTGCCATACTTCAGTCAGGAAAATGCAATGCGTCTCCTTCATACACAGCCAGTCCCGTTAAAACGCTGTAGAAGTGCATTCATGTGGACACTCGATATTTTATTCGTTGAAATTTGATCCGCCTTATGATTCACATTGTAGCGAGGGCTAAGGCGAGCTGTACTGATTCAGTTTGTAACGAGCCCCGAGTTGATCTGCACTATGATCCAGTTATTGAGATGATCTGCACTATGATCCAGTTAGTGAGATGATCTGCACTATTATTCAGTTTCTACTGGGCGTTAAGGGGACCTGCACTTCAATTCAGTTTGTAACGAGCCCAAAGATGGTCTACACTATGATTCATGTTGTAGCGAGTGCTGGGTGATATCCTCCTCAAGATTATGTGTGTGGCGCGTAGTGAGGTGATCGCCCTGATGATTCAGTCCGTAACAAGTCCAAAGCCATATATATCGTATCACCGTACTTTCTCAAACTACAATGGTAAGGATGCTAATCATCACAAAATGAATACTTTGCATAACAGTTATCATGTAAACGTGAGTTCGAACACACACACACACACACACAGCGAGAGAGAGAGAGAGAGAGAGAGAGAAAGAGAAAGAGAGAGAGAGAGAAAGAGAGTACCATTATTGTTATATGTACATAGACTACTATTCCTCTCGAAAGAACATGCTTCCTTAACATGCTATTCTGTTCACATCTGTAATCTCTTCACCATCCACCATCTTAGCGAGAACTCTCTGAGTTATGACATCACAGAGAAAATGTAGTTGTAGTCATCAAAGCTTGCATGTGCCACAGCGATCATTCTACCATCCTGATCAGATCGCATACGGAGATTTGTCATTAATATTTGTTGATCTTACAAAACCTCGCATCTTACCTGGCATCTTATTGGGGTTAGCTGACTGAAGTATCAGCTGCAGAATTGATGGAGTAATCTGAACGTCACGCAATTCTTTGTGTTTGGTATTGGTGATCTGTTGCCTGTTTTACAGTATGTTTGGTCGAAATAGTGCTATTAGTTTTAGGTTCATACACTAGATTTTATTCGAACTGTGATAGTCTATCTGTTTTGCTGTCCTTTTTTTATAAAATATACATATTCTTTATAAACGTCGTGTTTGTTCTCGTCACGATATAGCTGAAACATTGCTGACGTGACCTTAAATATTAACCTACTCCTTGTGTCTTGGCCAATAAGGACAATTTGTCAGGTCTGATTCGCTGTAATGATATATAGAGAGCATTGTCCATCTCTGAACACAGAAATCATCCAGGTATGATAGTGTACCATCAGTAACATTGCCAATGAGAATTATTCTACAGCCCATGAGGCGCTGTCAGTACCAGCTCTGGCTCTGGTGCAGCAATCTGTACGATGTGTACTGTGTACAACACTACCATTTTAGGATTACACTTTCAGGAGGTCGTCGTTTTGCGAATTGATATCACTCTTCACCACTAATCACTGAAACTTTTCTGCATCATGAAGCAGGTACGTATGCAGCATACTGACTTGTACACGCATGCATTATCCCATGTTCTTGCACTATCTATAAGACGTAATATAACAATGTATTAGAGTCCATATCGGGCAGCTGGGTAGCCCAGCTGTTAGGTTTTCGCTCGTTACGTCAAAAGCACGTGTTCCATTGGCAACATAGGCACCGTGTATGAAGCCCATTTCTGGTGTCCCCCACCACGCCATTGCTGGAATATTGCTAAATATGTATGCATTCGGTTATTTTTATGGCAGAATATGTCTAAACACGAATATCACATAAACGTGAAAATTTGAAGCTCCCTGATGACGTGAGGCTCTGCTTCAGGTTGTTGCACTCGTGTTACATTTCAACAAACATATACTTTTTATTTACTTTGGTATTTGGAAATGGCAACTAATTTCGAAAGCTTTTACCAAATCGATTCAATAGTAGGGAACCTATCATCTGCTAAATTCGGGAAAATGGCGGATGAAAAATTTAGAAACTGTTCTTATGAAGGGAGCTAACGATCTGTCCGTACACAAAAGGTTACGTGAAAGATATTCTGTACACTGCAATCCATACTATAGTCCCATCTAATCCCCTATATTATGAACGGTCGTAGTACCCAGGTACATTGCGGTAACATGATACTCAGCTGAGCAGATGCTCTGTCTTCTGAAGAAACCACACCGTATCATACGCCGTAAAGCTCTTTCAATTCTAATTTGCAAAACCTGTTGAAATATCATATAAAACAGAATGGTATAATAATGATTCTTGTGATCCAGATATGGCAAATTCCCTATTCTTTATCTTTTCATTTAGGCATCCAGCTTCTGTTGGTTCTGGATAACCAGCATGTGCTGGTTCTGGATGGGATTACTTGTTGCCTGTGTCTCTGCGGCCCTCTATGGTAGGAACGTTATTCACAGAATGTGAAATAAGTTAAATAAGTTCATTGTTGGTTTGCTTCACAAAAACATTGCTGTCGTCTCATCCTAACACTGTTTTCATTGTAATGGGCAATATGTTTGAACTAGTACAGAAATCAGTCAAACGGAGGTACCTCTTTTCAAACAGAGTGTCACTGTAGAAGCACTACTGCCTGTGCCGTGTTCCCCTCTACTCCATGTAGCCAGGTCGGTGATCCAGACAGATGTCAGGAAGGATGGTTCGGTAACTACTGCCAGAAACGTGAGTATGGATTAGATGGGTTGATGTTGTGAATACATGAGTGTGGGGTAGATGAGTAGATGGGTATGTGTAAAACAATGATTACAGCTTACCGATACTTGTGATGCTAATTATGTATCCATATTTCAGAAAACGTTGCTTTGAGGAAGCCTAGCACCCAGAGTAGCACATTGGGCAATGATGATAATGAGTATGGAGCAGCACTTGGTGTTGACGGCACAGCCACCACAAATGCCAATAGAAGGCCACGGACATGCGCTCATTCAAAGAAAAAGACAAATCCCTCCTGGACTGTGAATCTGAATACTTCAGTTCCAGAGACGATACAACACATCAGACTCTATATCCGTGAAAGGCGTGAGTTCACACGTATAAGATTAATGCAGGTCGTTTGGAGTGGACGCAGCCCGATTTTAAAATCAATCACGTTGTCTGTAATGATAGATCTTGTAAAAGTAGTGATTATACCATACATATGTGGCAGGTGATAGATATTTGGGGCTAAGTATACCCTTCTACCTTTGACAATAATATAATGTGTTTTATTGCCTGAATATTTGAAGGTGATTTCAAAGTTGAGCCATGCGCTCAAAGTTTATGTCATAGAGTCGATTGAAATTTCGCATGTCACATTCAAGTGGGACGTAAATTTTAAGTAACCTTTGACTGAAGACCAGGGACAGAGGATAAAGGATTGGTAACAATTTATAGCAATACCACAGTTTTTCATGATGCATTAAAGCATACATCGTAAATAATTAGATAGTAATCTTAAACACCTGACATCACCATTTAGTAGTCGGGATAGGGTGGTTAGGCTTTCTGACTTGGTTGACTCATGTCATAGGTTCCCACTTTGCTTAGATCGATGCCTCATGATGTTGATCACTGGATTGTTTGGTCAGACCGCCGCCATATAGGTGGAATATTGCTGAGTGCGGCGTAAATTAAACTCACTCAATGGGATTAGTTGTGGGCGGGTGCGCAGGTGAGCGGGTTAGGCGACTAACTTTGTGTGCTGGCGAATAGGTGTCTGACTCTGAGGGTGCGAGTTCGAGTCCCGAATAGGAATCAGCTAAAAAAAAGTACTAGAATTTGTACTTACTATGGATGTGTAATCCCAAATATAACAAACATACTCACTCACTCACTATTTACTACTGGTTCATTAACACATGCTCATGATATAATCGGAATTGTACAATCGACTCCGCTTGTAGCAGAAATTTCTTGTGGTTATGGAAAGAGTTTTGTCGCTTCTATTCCCTCTGTGTCATTCTATACAATGTACTATTAGATGTTGATGGTCGAGTGGGACTTTCTATTTTTATGGTTTGTCAAACAAGTAATACCATGAGGTGTGAAACGCATGTTTAAAGTCTGTGCTGGTGTCCACTTTCTTCAGCAAGTACTCTAGAATTCTTTTCCTGTCACGATTTGTTCAACCTGCTTCTGAAATGTATGTACTGATATTGTTATACATATCTCTAATTCATGGTAAGCCATTGTTGTAATTTTAAATTTCGTTTGTGTAAACATTCAACGTCACCGTGCTCAAGAAACATTTTTTTCAGGAAGGTATTACTACCTGATGTAAGCTTGGTTTTCGGGGTTTTTTGTTTTATAAAGCCTTACTCAGCAATATTCTAGCTATGGACAAGTATGGACAAGGCAATCCAGTGATCAACTATCTACACGGTTGGGATACGATGGCATTTTCAGTCAAATCAGCGAACATGACGACCCGATCCTGTTAGTAGCCTCTTACCACAAGAACGGGTGGCAGAGGGCGAATTCTAGTTCGGATCTTCATGGATGTTCTCATGTAGACAGATGTGTGGTTACAACTAGGAGATTGTTCTGCCTTTGAATTTTGTAGTTCTAGAAAATCATATGCATTCTATTTATTTGAACCAATAGATTAATTTCTCTTCATGATCTTTCATATCAAGTCATCTATATCCTACTGACACTTAACATGGATACAACGAAATTAATACTAATTACATTTTACATTAATTTTTGTACAGTTCAGGAGAGAAGCAACGGCATGGAGATACTTGTGGGCAGTCAGATGTGCTACAACTGGTCATCTACTGAACATCCTCCTCCTCTTGCTGACGTAACCTGCCGCCAACCACTGACAGGAACCACGGTCACAATACGGATACCCGGTCCAGAGAAATTCCTTACACTGTGTGAAGTGCAAATATTTGGTAAGCTATGATAGTAGCTGGGTGTTAATGTTTGGAAATTTTATCATCTGACAGGGATGCAGAGTTTTCACTATTCAACCCAAGTCTCGATGTCCGAAATTATGGCACATGCTTCCATGATGTTACACCCTCAAAGACCACAATTAAAGTCATTTTCACAAGTTAACAGATTACATCTCGTCTGTGTTATCAAATGAAGATGATTATTGTCGAATGATGTTCAGTTTGCAGTAACGGGTGGTTTTCTGAAGATTGTGACAAACAGTGTCGATGCGTTAACAGTTCTGATATATGTGACAAGATCACCGGTGACTGCCCTAGTGGATGTTTCCCAGGATTCAATGGCACCGACTGTCAAACAGGTATCGTATGAAACATTAATTCGATAAAGTCCGCATTTATATATACATATTTAATTCTTATTCATGTTTACCACTGAAGCGCTTACCTGTAAGACATATACGTATTCGCTCTGCATACTTATGAATCGTCTTTTTATCAAATTTCACTTTAAATGACACTTTCTCTTTCAGGTTATGCTTTAAGTTGTTGCAGTGCTATTTGCTTTAGCATCAATGTCATATCCATATTTTTTATATCGTTTCGATTCAGACTGCAGACAAAGCGACATTATACATAGCCCAAGCACAACGCACGAATACGTAAAATACAGTTCACCGCGAGCTTGATCACCTTTTGACTTCAAATAGGGACATTTTTCCTGGGACTAAACAGTTTTCTGCAGAATGTAGACAATATAGAACGTGATATATATTTTTACTCTTGTATGTGGAGAAAATGTTACTTTCAGAAGATGAGTAAGTCTGAATCGGATATAAAGTTGTGAAAATTGAAAAACTATGTATTATAAATGCATTCAGCGTAAACCTGTTAGGAAAACAAAGCGATGTCCAGATTCTTTTAATGCACAAACAGCATTCTCGCCTATGCAATCTCAGTAGGGAATGAAGATAAACATAGGATCATGTAACTTTGATATCTGTATTTGTACTATCGAGTAGTCAATCTGGTATGTCCCTAAATTCATTACACATAGTTACTAGGGCTGTAACGATCCATTGAACTATCGAAGCATTGCAGTTGTTAAGTTAGCGATAGCATCTGATCGATAGTAGAAAGGAAGAAGTATCGATACATAGATACTATGTGTTACTATCGTTAGATTAGTAATTGACTTAGCTGCGATTAATGGACACTGCAAAATGAAGGAAGAACCAGATTTGTTCACACGGAGTTAGAGTTACCTGCCCCTGTTATCTCACATAATCTGGGATTTAAGCTTCTCGTTTGCTGCTAAAATAGAAACTGTTTCAGCTTGTTTTTGTTTCATATAAAATATTCATTCATTTAGGATATGACTTCAAATGGGAAAACCAAACCAAAACAAACAAACCAAAAACAACAACAAACAGAAAACACACACACGCACACACACAACGAAGAAATAACAACATAACAAAAAAAAACAAAACAAAAAAAACCCCCAACAACAACAACAACAAAAAAACAAAACAAAAAAACAACACAAAACAAAACAAAAAACAAAAAACAAACAAAAAACAAAAAACAAAAACAAAAACAAAAACAAAAACAAAACAAAAACAACAACAAAAAAAACAAAAACAAAAAAAAGTCACACACAACCCCCCCCCCAAAAAAAAACAAACAAACCAAAAAACCCCCCAACAACATACAAACAAACAAAAAACTATAAAACAAAAAAAAACAACAACAAACAAACAGAAAACAAAACAAAGCATTGCAATAATATAAATTGCAATCGATGGTCGCTATCGCAATGGTTGTTTTCGCTCCCATAGTTACCCCCTAATAATAGCTACACTCTTAAAGTAATAAGTATGTTGATTTAACGCGACATACCTTTGTGGTTTGTGTTTGTACTGTCACGACGAGTGCCAATCTGATATTACCACTATTCCGGGGAATCGGAAAGAGGTATTTACTTCGCAAGGGATTTGTGTGTCATGGTGTCTTGTGGTCACAACGTGTATACCCGTCTGTCATAGATATCTGATCACATAGCTGTATACTAAATGGTGCGATTGTTTGTGCAGTTTGTCCAGATGGCACATACGGAAGTAATTGTTCCTCCTTGTGTGGAAACTGTCTGGATGACGTCAGCTGTGAGAAGACAAACGGAACCTGTCCTGACGGATGTGAAGCAGGGTGGATAAATGACACCACGTGCCAACTGCGTGAGTCACAATGTTGAAGTCAAACGAATGTCCATATGTATGTACCTCATGGTCCTGCCCGTTGGCACGTTTAAAGTATACTTTTAGCAATAGGAATGTCACTTATGATTATTGTTCTGGTATGAACTGTGCCTCCCAGTTTAGGAACTGCCACAATCGTGTCATCTGTCGACAGCTTGAGATATACTTATGCAGGATAGGTGGGTTAATTAAGATTTAAGCAGGCTGGTACCGTTAAGTAAGATGTCACTCTGTACACCACAATAATACCACGCCATGTGTTCGTTATGTTCATGTGTTTGCAGCATGTCCAGATGGTTTCTATGGTATCAGCTGTGCTTCACAATGTGGAAACTGTTTGAATGACGTCAGCTGTGACAAGACAAACGGAACCTGTTCTGACGGATGTGCAGCAGGATGGATAAATGACACCATGTGTCAACGCCGTGAGTCACAATGTTGAAGTCAAAGGAATGTCCCTACGTTTGTAAGCATATTAGACCTCTTGGTCCTGCCCGTTCTTACAGTGAGAATATATTGTCTCTGAGTTGGCAGACTGTTCCTACTAGTATGGAAACTACCCCCATGGTGCCATCTGTGTATAACGTGAGTGACGATTACATCCATTGAGCAGGATAACAAGACACATGTCGGTCGGATGGGTTTATAAGTGAAATGTGATCTTGTACAGTACGATACCACCATACCATTTATTCAGTGTGATTATGCGTTTGCAGCATGTCCGGACGGTTCCTTTGGTATCAAGTGCTCTTCAGTGTGTGGAAACTGTCTGGATGACGTCAGCTGTGACAAGACAAACGGAACCTGCCCTGATGGATGTGCAGCAGGATGGATAAACGACACCATGTGTCAACGCCGTGAGTCACAGTGTTGATGTTGAACGACTGGCACAGCATTTGTATACATGTTTCTTGTGAAAAATATTAAGTCTAAAGGTCAGGTCAGCTTCACAGGGTTAAGTTGTGATGTAATCATGTTGGGAACTACCAAAAGAGTTCTTATGGAATCAACTGCGACTCTCAGTATGGAAACTGCCGAAACAATCATCTCAGTGACATAATAGAGAGGAGTCTAGGTCTTCTTTCTTTCCTTCAGCGTGTCCACATGGTTTCTATGATAACAACTGTTTAGCCCTGTGTGGAAACTGCCTGAATGGTGACATCTGTGACAAGAAAAACGGATCGTGTCCAATCGGATGTGCATCAGGATGGATGAATGACGACACAAAGTTATGTGATCAACGTGAGTGCTGATGTCATCCTAATGGGTGCAGCAAAAGACTGCTTTTGGATGCATGTTGGTAGCTATTTTATCAGTTTATAATTCTGGCTTATTTGTTGAACCGATGGTTCCTACTGCAGCAAATGTACCTCCCAGTGTGGAAAAGGTCTGGACCTCGACGTCTGTAAATGGGTAAATGTATCCTTTGGCATGCGCAGCAGGATTACAAATGACACCTCATTCTTGAATCTAATGAAATTGGTATTATATACATATAAATACGGCTTTGGAGTATGATGAGTATATTCATTCCAGTTTGACGGAGATATATTTATAGGCCTTTGTCTACGCAGCATGCCAGGATGGTTCCTTTGGTATCAGTTGCGTCTCCGTGTGTGGAAACTGTATGGATGGTGTCACCTGTGACAAGGTCACTGGAACATGCCCTAAGGGATGTGCAGTTGGATGGATGAATGACAAGTGTAATCAAGGTAAATATGTCTATGCGTCTAAAGATACGATAAACGAAGCACGTCCATATCTAGCTGACTCAAGTTTGGGTTTCATTTTCAGACTGTTTACAGGATTTACTGTCTGGAGCTAACCATTTGCTCCTTAATCAAATGTTGTGTCAGGAGTGATATTCGCAAACAGTGACATTACTTTCAGGGAGATTAGTCATAATATTACAGATATGTAAATCCATACATAAAACACCGGTGAAGGTCATGCCCAGACTTAAAAAAATCTAATGGACGTAAAAGCTCAGCTTTATTGCCATAGTTTAAGATTCCCTATTTTAGATTCACGTGGTTCCTTGGAAACGACATGAATATCTATTGTATTATTTATCCTGTATCTGTATTAGGTGATATTATTAACAGTATTTAGAAACAGCTTTTAATAGAGGCTGCTACACGACCTTTGCAGCATGTCCAAATGGATACCACGGTAACAACTGCGCCATTCAGTGTGGTAACTGTCAAAATGGTGTCGTCTGTGATAAGACAAATGGAACATGTCCTGGAGGATGTGCAGCAGGATGGATGAATGACGACTCGATGTTATGTATACAACGTACGTAATGATGCTGAATTTTTAAAGATTTTCATAAAGTGGTATTCTATAAGTAAACTTTAAGCTTACGCTTCTATCAACTTTATCAACTAATCAAACTAACTTATCAATTAATATAAAAACAACTAACGCTACTTATCGCGACTTGCACAGCAATGTCGGCTACCCCAAACCGGTCACGTATCGTAGGTATATATTTTCTGTTAAGCTGGGCCACGCTCGTCCCTAGTAACAATACATCGTCAAGAGTTATCTCCCTTGTTTGCATTATTTGTAAACAAACATTAGACAATGACTCAATTTAGTATTGCAAAACCGCTCCCGTTTGAGGCAATACGCTCCAGAAACCCATGCCATCACTAAGCAAGAGTTGCAACCTGTCCACAGTGTACAAAAATTACTCCATGCTGCTGGGGCCACAGTATTGACGAGGTGACACTTCAGTGCAGCTCAGTTATGGCCGACTCGGACCACAATAGTATATACATATTGCCCGTCTTTGTTTATCAGCGAGATTCTGAGGGAAAAAAAAACAAAAACAACAACAACAACAACAACAACAACAAAAAAACAAACCCAAACCAAACCAAACAAAAGAAACCCAACCAAACACAAAACACCCCCCACCGAAAAAAAACCAAACAAATTTGTTTATTTCGCTTTCTTGCAGCGTTGTAGTTTGAGGTCTAATTCAGTTGCTGCAACTAGTTATGGACTTACCTTATGTCTCCTGCTTGTTCTTGAAAGCTCTTGCTGGAGATGGGCCCACAGCAGGAATCGTTGGCGGCGTCACTGCAGCTGTCGTAGTGATAGCAGTTGTCATGGCCGTTCTCATTTTCCGGAAACGGTAACTGCTCAGCATCATTCATAAAGTCTAATGACCCTCGTGAATTCACTGAAATAAGCTTATCTGTTGAGTATTCTTTCATGATGTATGCAGTTCTTATGCTTCTGGCCGCCATAGAGCTGGAATATTGCTGACTGCGGCGTAAAAAAGAACTTACTCGCTCACTCACTCACTCACTCACACTTCTGAACAATGTGAATGCTTAACATGTGTTATAATACCACACGACCGTTTGCTTGTACTAAAGATCCTTATATTTGTATGATTTTCTACAGGCGAAAACGGAAATACGAAAACGAGAGAGTACCTGTTCAACTGGACGTGATTCCCACGGAAGGAAACAAAGGTAAGACAAACTACTTTGTTTTACCTTTTGTATTGTGCGAGTTGCATGACGGCGTATACATTTTGTAACTAACACACTGCAAGAAACGTCGAGTTAAATAGGTCAACAGTCGTTAGCTGGTGACCATACTGCTCACACGCATTCATAATGTATATTTGAAATCCCTTTCAGACGTTTCAGACAAGCCATCATCCAGTAAATCTGCCTCGAAGCCACCATCCTCCGTGGAGGAAGATGAGGATGCTGTGTTTTCTGTTGAGGCCGAAGTCGACGGAGGCAACGATGCTGCCGCCACCTACTACAACTGGGTGCCACCTCACATGCGGCTGGATAATCTGAAACAGTGTATATCTGAGAAAAGGAAAAAAGACTCATTTGAAAGCGAATTTCAGGTTTGCATATCGTTTGTTTTGGCATGCAATCATGGATGGCCTGTTTACTCTAATTAAAGACAGGTGTGCCTGATACGCCCTTTAGCATGTGAGAATTTACATATGATTCTTAAGAATTCGTCAGGCCTTTTCTTTGTCTATATGCAAATGGTCATTATGTATTTTGAATTGCTCAGTGATAAGGAAACAAATAGTTTACATTATCTAGCTATTCAGCAACAGTACAGCTGGCAGAGTGGGGCAGCAGCTTCATACAGATATCAACAGCTTCTTCAAAAGGATCGTCCTGTCCCGTGTTCTATCTTACTATCACTATCCACGTATAGTTCACAGATACAGGAGATACAGGAATCTGTGGTTGTATTTATCAAAGGACACAAATGTGAAAATACTTGTACAGTAAGCAGAACAATACAGTGTTCCATGCGAGTGTGAACTCGTTTGTGCATTCTCCTGAATTATCTTGTACTATCTTGTGCCACAGGCGATCCCATATGGTGCAAAACACCCACACGAGGTCTCAATCAAACCTGAGAACATATCGAAGAATCGGTTTCTTGCTCTGTATGCATGTAAGTACATTATGGACATTTCTAAAATAGTACGCAAAATTGCTACAATACAGCTGATTTATCTTCCTTAGCTAAAGCACTTGCTGTTATTTAGCACTCACATCACACATACCTTATTCTGTATCTGCTTGGTGTAAAAGTTCTAGCTGAAGGTTAGCTTTAATCAGTCAAAGAATGTATTGTTTCTTGTCACTCAGTGATGTTAAGAACTTTATGATTAGAGGTCTATCAAGCTGCTGGTCACTAATATAACATACTGGTTTGAAGGAGGCGGAATTGTATATTATGTTCTAGTTTTGTAGAAGTACCTACCTTGAAACATCCTCCTTGAAACATCCTGCGGCTGATACGCATTCGGGAAAAGGGGTCATGAAACTAATAATCAAATCAACGCATATAAATACTTGTAACATATGACCTGACGTTTGCAAAGTCCATATTCTACATGAAGATTGTATATAAGAGTATTTCAGATGAAATATGACTGTAAATGTTATAGTCAACTTCACGTACACTGTAGACATGAAATGACAGATTGGCAAATGTATTGCAATATATTGCGATTCATGTACCCACATTGCTATACATACTGTGATACATTGGGAACGTAAGTGTTTGAAAGTGAGTGACACTAATTGTGGATGTCAATCCTATTTTCTACATTACAATTCCCTGAACATATAGGTTATGGTTCTAATAAGTGTAATCTTAAAATTAGGTATCATAGTGGAGGATTCTGTTTTCTTTGAAAAGCAATACCGTGGAGTCCTTCTAAAGATGTTTGTTGTGGTGAATCATATGATGAATCGAGGGTAGTGCTAGCTGATTGAGGAGAAGAATACATTTATGCCAATTATATCAGTCCTAGTAAAGATGTTTGTTGTGGTAAATCAGATGATGAATCGAGGGTAGTGCTGACTGAAGGAGGAGAAGATTACATTAATGCCAATTATATCACGGTGAGTGTGAACGTTTCACCTAATCTTTTTCAACGATCAATAACTGGTGATGAAAGCATAGAAAAGTCTACCATAACAGATTTATGTGAAATCATTGCTGTACTGTTACGTTCTCTAGTTATCGATATCAGTATCAAAACTAACACACCTGTGTACCTTTTCGCAGGGATATGATAACAAAACAGGGTATATAGCAACACAAGGTATGTATAATATATTTATGTACTTTTTATATACAATCAATATTTCATTTATGTGTGATTAGAAAATGCAATTTAGATAGTGGTCAACCGTAACATATGTTATGTTTGGGATTCCACTTTCTGAGTAAAGTACAAATTCTATTATTCTTTTGAGCTTAGTTCCATTCGGGATTTGAACCCGCACCCTCAAAGTCAGGCACCCAATCGTTAGCACACAAAGTCAGCCGCGTAACCCCCTCAGCCAAGGCAGCTGACTTTGTGTGTTATATTTTTATGGTTAACGTGAATAAAATATATGACATGAGCGGGTTATAAAACGTACTGTTTTTCCTCAAGGACCCAAGCCGACTACAGTCCCTGACTTCTGGCGGATGGTGTGGCAGGAGGACGTCACACAGATAGTCATGCTGACGAGGCTGAAGGAGATGAACAAGGTAGGATGAGTCAGGGGTAATTAAATCGCTGTGGAATAGGATTAATACATTCTGCTTCGTTAGTACATTCAACTTAAAATTATTCTACCCTAAAAGTACATTATTTGTATATGTTTTCAGAAAAAGTGTGAACAGTATTGGCCCGAAGGAGGCAAATCTGAAATATACGCAGACTGTAAAGTTACCAACAAAAATGTGACAGCGAGGACTGACTATACAGTCTCGGAGTTTCTTGTAGAAAACTCGGTTAGTATAAATACTAAGTCAGTGCGTATTGTTAAGCCACTTTTAACCACCGGTTTAAGCTACACTGTGCAAGAAGAATCAATGTGGAATGTTTACTTGAAAGTGAATCGTCATAGACTGTTACAATTGTATGTCTAGTGTCAGAGTGATGTGATGTTTGTTTATTCGGTAAAAGTGCCACCGGCCCTTTAAGCACATACACATCAGATGGATTCAAGAAATGACGTGGCAAGGCATGAAGCGCCTTAAAAGTGACGGAATGAAGACAGAGGTATAACTGTACAGAGATGTGAACACATCGTCAGCTGGATACAACATATTTTACACGTTTTTTTCATAGCTAAAATCTATATTTAGCAAGGTTGCTTATAACTGTATCATTATGAGAAGTAAATATCAGAGCTAGCTTGTTTTCTGAACGATATACATGATAAAAACGTGGTATGAGTGATGCTCTCAGATCGTCAAATAAAGGGCATTCAAAGCAAAAATGTCTGGTGTTTACAGGGTGTCGAGAGGACTGTGACGCACTATCACTTCACATCTTGGCCTGACCATGGCGTTCCTTCTGCTCCTGCCCTCGTCAATTTCTGGAGACTGGTCAAACAGGGGGACATGGACAGGGGACCCATGGTGGTGCACTGCAGGTAACACAGAAGGTGATGCATATACGATGTAGGTGTATCTCACAGACCACCAAGACAAAGGCATTCTCCGGTTTGCTGACATTGCTGATCACACACCATGGATTATAGTTTACTGTCTTCGGAACTGAAACTGTTTTAGAGTTACGTACTAAAATACTGTTGGAAATAGAAAAAAACCCAAAGAAACTGTTTTTTCGATGCGGTGTTTCTAAGTGCAAAGCGATTTATTTATATTATCAATAACAGACCATGACTTTATGAAGAGATGATATTCTATTACAAATGACACTCTTTCAATGCCCATTCTAAAAGTAGACTTGGCTTCATTATAAACGATAGCTGGCGCAAACAATAATAACTACAATACGGAAACTGTTTCGGATGTACCTACCATGAGTTTCACTACGACTATGAAAGGAAAGAGGTAGGAATGGTCTCTAAAAACGTCAGGACGGGTAGTCACAGACGGTGGTTGGGGTCCGGCTTGGGATAGAGATATCAGCTGAGATAAGATAATCATTTCGGGAATTAAACTGGAGAAGCAAACGGCATATCATAAGAATTTACAAATAGTATCCAGTCCTGCCGATCATCGGGTGGTTATGCCACCTGTGTAATATATACATTGAGACAATTTAACTAGGTGACTAAATTGAGCTTTTCTATATATATATCATACACTTTTACGTATCTCAACATAAGCGTTATGAAAAAAGACACATAAGATGTTAATCGTGAGACGAGACAACACAGGCGGAAAGGCATAAAGTATCTTTGAGATGGACCCTTGTGCCCGTAGGCAGCACGTGTATTTCATGCCAGTTGAGTCGACGGTCCTTCGTCATACCTGGCTGAGCGATCTTCTTGCCACCTATAATCTGATCTATTGTTTTCAGCCGCTATTATAACTTTTGCGCGATTTTGCGAGTAAACATGCTTTTCTAGATACGTGAGGCACATTGGTCGCGCTAGGCAGCCGCAATCAGTAGCTCTTCCTATTTTGTTGATATTCTTGTGGAATACCTGTTACACTGACCAAATTTGTCAAAGATGTCATCACCAGGATCGTTTGTGTGAAATTTCAGACTTCAAAACTGTCACTATGTTGAGTATGCTATATTTGACGTTTTTCACATTACTGTGTATGGAAATATTCACATCCTTGCCTTTCCCCAAGCCCACAGCACCCAGATCAAAATGAGTGTTAATCAACCTTAGCCATATGGTGTCTACAGCAGGGAAGATCTTTTGCCTCTCAATCAACCAGCCAGCCCAGGCTGCTCACCCTGGACCCCGGGTGAGAGTGGAGTCTTACATCATCATATCGACGCCTCGCTCCTGACAACATTACGCAATGCTGGGATCTCAGTCAGCAAGAGAACCAAGATAGGAAAAAGAGCAGGGAGGAAAATTAAAAGGAAAATTGCTGTGTGTCAGAATGTTTTCCCAAACGTTTCAAAAACTGTGTCCTGTCGTGTTGTTAACCACAATAATCTAGTCCAAGTACACCCTCAAGCTCCCCTAAAATATGCCTTTTGGAATGCCCAGTCAACCCGTAATAAATGTGTAGATATGAATGATACGATCATTGAGGATGATATAGATGTGCTAATTCTTACCCAAACCTGGCTGAGGAATGTTGGTGATGAGACTAAGATAGCTGAAATGACGCCAATGTCTCATTCATTCGTGCATCATCCAAGACTCGACTCTAAAGGCGGTGGTCTTGCGATCCTCTACAGGAAAACACTCACAATTCGTCTTACAGATTTCAACAGTAGTCTTAAATCTTTTGAAAAGATGGAGGTAATGTTGACACCTGACAAAACCAAACTGTCAAACAGTACCTTTCATCAAGAGTCATCCGCTCTTTTTGCATCACACTCCAGAAACTGTACAGTTTACCTTGGTGATTTTAACATGCATTTCAATGCTCAGGACCACCCAGAGGTAAACAAATCTGTCAAGCTCATGAACTCTCGCTCGTTGACTCAGCATGTCATCACACCGACTCTTAAGTCTGGAAATATTCTGGACTGGGTTATCACACATGGTGATCTCAAACTTGTTTGTGACGTTCAAGTCAAGGACCAGCAGATTTCGGACCACTTCAGTGTCTTCTTCACCTTAAAGCTGATAAAGCCAGCGAACGAGCGATTGGTTTTGCATTGTCGAAACATCAGTAAAATTCCATCTGAGATTTTCAGGCTCGATTTACTGAGTGATTCTCCTTCTGACGTTGACGAACTTGTTCAACTCTTGTGTGATACTCTTACATCACTTTTGGATAAGCATGCTCCTGCAGTTGAGAAGAAATTGATCTTTTGAAGTTTTGTCCTCATGTCCCATGGTATGAAGACGTTGTACGTCACTCAAAGTGTCTACGGCGCAGAGCAGAGAGACAATGGCACAGTACTCGGCCAGAAATACATCGGCAAATATATTGGCAGTGTTGCAATGGTGGCTGATTATTTCAGCTAAAAGGAACTATTGTCTCCAGAGCATAACCGACAGCATAGGTAAGCCAGCATCCCTATGTCGGTTCATGGGCAAACTGTTTGGAAAGGGACGAGACCAAGATACTCACTCTCCAGCAAAGGAACAGAAGGAACTGGCAAACTTGTTCAACTCCTTCTTTATCTCAAAAATTGAGACAATTCGTCATGGCCTTGCCTGTGATGGTGATTTCAGTGAACCAATGTTTACAGGCAACCGCCTGTCACATTTCAGAACATTTAGTCTCAAGGATATTGAACAACTCATTCGTTCGTCAAAACCCACTTCCTGTGACTCTGATCCCATTCCAACCAAACTTCTGATAAAACACCTGGACCTGCTGATTTCATCCATCACTAAGATTGTCAATACAAGTCTTCAGAATGGTGCGTTCCCAAACAGTTTCAAGGGTGCGGTGGTCGGACCACTATTGAAAAAGTCTGGCCTAGATCCTTAAGACCTGAAAAACTTTCGGCCTGTCTCAAACTTGTCTTTCATATCCAGAATCATTGAGAAAGCAGGTCATTCCTCTCTCAAAGAAGATCTGTTAAGTCACGATCTCATTGATTCTTTCCAGTCTGCCTTCCGGCAGTACTACAGTACGGGGACATCATTGCTCCAGGTAACTGACAAACTTCAACGTGCCACTGACGAGAGTAAGATTTCAGCTCTGGTCATGTTGGACCTATCCTTGGCTTCCGACACCGTTGACCACCCTAAACACCTGACTAGATTGAAGCATCATTATGGACTGAGTGACCTTGTCCTTCAGTGGGTTTCCTCTTATCTGACAGATCGACATCAATCGGTCCTTGTGGGCGGAGAGCGCTCTCCAGCTGTGGCTGTCTCCTGCGGAGTGCCCCAAGGATCGGTTCTTGGTCCGGTTCTGTTTGCGCTACACACATGGCATGTTGGAAACATTGTCAGTGATCACGATATGTCTCACCATGCTTACGCTGACGACACTCAGATTCTGGAATCCTTTCACCCATCAGAGTTGAATCGCTGACTATACACTAGACATAAAGACGTGGATGACTACAAATAAGCTCAAGCTGAACGACACGAAAACCGAAGCTCTCCTTGTGGGCACAAGACAACAACTAAGCGAGGTGGATGCTGTCACCCTCAAAGTTGCAGCTGCGGATATCTGTGAGGAATCTTGGCGTTCACATCGATTCTACTTTGACGTTCAATGCCCACGTTATCCAAGTGAGCAAAGCATGCTTCTTCCGTCTCAGGTCGATCAGCAACATTCGTCAGTACTTGACTTCTGCAGCAACTCGAGCTCTAGTAACACCCAGGCTCGACGATTGTAATAGTGTTCTTTCTAGCATCAACTTCAATCTTATTGATAAACTGCAGAGGATTCAAAACACCTCTGCTCGCATTATCAGTAGAACTTCCAAGCGTGTCCACATCACTCATGTCCTTAAAGAACTCCATTGGCTTCCAGTCAAGGCAAGAATCGATTTCAAGATACTCTGTTTGACGTACAAATGTCTTCATGGCTTGGCCCCTTCCTACCTCTCTGACCTGCTTCAATCATATGTACCAGCCCGCAGTCTGCGTTCCAACTCTCAGAATCTTCTTGTGATACCCTCCTTCAAACTGAAATCCTTCGGACACCACAGCTTCTCCTACACAGCACCAGTCATCTGGAATGCTCTTCCATGTGACATCAAAGACTGTGACAGTTTGGATAGTTTTAAAGCAAAACTGAAAACCGACCTTTTCTCAGCATACTTCACATAATTTCAGTCATCTTCTACTTTCTACATATTTTTATTCATTTCTGTAGCGCTTTGAACATACCTAAGGGCGTGGAAAATATATATCCTATTACGTATCTAACTGAATACCCCGTTAGGCCGATGTCGGTCATTTCGACATATGTTATTTGCAATTGTGTAAATTTTTGGGATACTGTGTAGCAGCCAAGAAAAACAGTTTTCCTTCTATTTCCGACAGTTCTTTAATTTTATATTCATATCTGTGATGTTCTAGTTGGTTTTACTGTCCTCCGCTGAGCGGATTTCACAATGTTCCTGTTTTATCCTAAAATTATTACTTGGTGTTAGTCATGATAAGGATGAAACGTTGCCGTCGTGACCTAAAAATCTTCAAGCACTTACTCGCTCAGCCCATGAACCTATGCATCGTCCCTGCTTTACTAGCGTATAGATGAACTGTACCACTGCGGTGATTCAACTGATTTGTATTGAGAAGATTCGAACTCACGAATGTATAACATTTCAGACAAATGCTATTTTTCCTACTGTGACATTCCTTTGTTCAGTGCTGGAGTTGGCCGAACAGGAGCATTCATTGCCCTGGACTACCTGATGGATGAAGCGGAGAGTAACCACATCAACGTGTTCATGTGTGTCAGCAAGATGAGACAGAACAGGATGAACATGGTTCAGACTGTGGTGAGTACGTAAATCCCGAAAGTATCTAAGGTAATTAAATCTAACGGTTGGTGATAAATTTCGGCTTTGCCAGAATACATTTAGGAGATAAACAGATACAGATAGGAGATAAATTAATCATTTAAATTTTAGAGACTATCAATTCTGCATTACATTTATCCAATTTCCCCAACACAGTACGTTTATCTCCATTCTACCATAACCGATTTAGAATCGAACTCCTTCCTTCCGCACTGCGTAATCCGGCATGGCGCGAGAGGCGAATTGAACTCGTCTGTGAAAGGTATTATAGGTATTATAATATTATGGTAGAATTCAACTTTTACAACTTCTGGTATGGAGGTGAATATTTTACTACTAGACTGGATATTTAATGTGATATTTAAAGTTGTACTCAACGTTGATAAATTAACTTGCTAAATAGTGATATATTAAATCAGTATTTAAAAATATTCTTTTATTGTAGAGTTTGTGTTGTAAATGTATGTACATGACTCAATCCACACAGAAACAGTACGAGTTTGTGCATGACGTGGTCCTGGAGGCTCTCAGTAGTCGAGGCAAACTCTACACTTCGTCTGAGTTTGACAAAACGTTTGGTGTTAACGACACGTTTACATCAGACCAAGAGAAGATGCTGGAAGAGCACTTTAAGGTATGCAAATGCCGACATTGCTGTGACGTCCTTCCTTTATGTAGTTGACTATTTTCTTTCTTGAGCTGTTTATATTTTCTTGTGACGTATACGTAAACAAACAATGTAAATGTATCATCACAGCATAGTAGATACATAAAGGTTCCTTATTTGTTCTTCAGTTACTCCAAGAACAATCATCACACATCGAAGAAGACATCACTGCACTGCTTCCAGAGAACTCGAGTAAAAATAGAAACCAGCGTATTCTCCCTGGTACACACGTCTTGTAAAATGTACTCTCCAGCTGAAGAGATAAAAACATAAGTTCTTTGCAATCTCAATCAAACTGACTTCAGAAGGCCCAACCTAATCATAGCTACTCGATTTCTAGAATGAACTATGATAAAGTATCACATTGTGTATTCTTGTAGGAAACAAATCCAGACCCTACCTGTGTACTCCAGTTCCAGGTCGGAATGACTACATCAATGCAGTGTTTTTGCCGGTATGTTGGTTTGATGTAATTTTAAACCGCAGTATCACAAATGACAGTTGTTAATTTTTATCATATACATCCTTTATGTCATGTGATGTAGAACCACCAAGTCTGATAGAAATATTGCGTAACTTCAAAATAACATAACCATTAAGATTCGGGCAAGAGGAAGTACTGCTGTATAACTGGTTGCCTTCAAATGTTTCAGTCCATCATTCGACCATCGACCATGATAGTCACCCAGACCCCATTGCCAGACACTGTGGTAGACTTCTGGAGACTGGTCTATGACCATGACTGCTTCACTGTTGTCTGTCTGGATGAATCTCAGGTAAAATGTTTGTCTTTTTCTTAATTTCAAACATTCACAAATGAATGATGTCAATTGCTTCTCTTCGTTCTCAAGATTTACATACAATCGCTAAGGATGATTTATAGGATACTGCTGTCGTCAGTGAGCATTAACATGCATGTAATATTTCTTTTGGAACCAGGAGACAGATGAGATGTACCCCAAAGATAGCAATGCATTACAAGTTTCACCATTCAGTATCACACAAGAGGAGACTGAATTTCATGGAGCATGTTATACTGAGAGAAGGTTAACGCTTACGTATGAAAAGGAGGTTGGTTTGTTCATTTGTTATTTTCATTCAAATAGTTTATTATGAACTAATATCGTACGGCCATGTAATAACACAATGCAAGCTAAAATGGCACAAATGTAACAACTCTCGCAAGAATATATGCCATTATGTCCGGGGGCCAAAGATTACTTTTGGACTGGATACTGTACATTAAAAACCAACAGAAATGATTAGCGTTCATCTCAGCATTTCAGGACAGACAATCTGAAAATCTGTAAAGTCAAGTTTTTAATCTCAGTGAACATGAGGACACATAAAATGTTAGAACAGTTAAAGCGAGAATACATAACGTGCACTGATATTACCGGAACATCTAGTTTGAGAATTGCATTATATTGGTCAGACAAGTACATGAATATACATTCCGTATGTTGGAGATTTAAGCTGTTCATAATAACCTTGTGCGTGTTTCAATACTGCACAGGAGAACAAGCACTCGGTCACAGTCTTCCGCCTCCAGTCGTCTAGCATGATTTCAAGGACTTCTTCACTCCTGGAGCTGATCAACGAGGTAGACAGAATCATCAGCTCTGGTGACCATAACATCCTCATCCACTGCCAGTATGCATTTTCAAATATGCTATTTTATTTTATTTCATTTTATGAAAAGCACGTCTTTGATAAGAACTATGTGACGCAATTTGTATACAGTATGAAAAACACGTCTTTGATAAGAATTCTGAGACACAAGATGTCTCGTTCATAAATAGTGGTTAAGATTCGTTCTCCAACACCTACGTCTACATACATGTGATTCCCGGGGTAGAACAGGCCTTCAGCAACCCATGCTTGCCATAAAAGGCGACTATGCTTGTCGCTAGAGGCGACGAACGGGATCGGGTAGTCAGGCTCGCTGACTTGGTTCACACATGTCATCAGTTCCAAATTGCGCAGATCGATGCTCATGTTGTTGATCACTGGATTGACTAGATTTGATTATTTACAGACCACCACCATATAGCTGTAATATTGCTGAGTGCGGCGTAAACCTAAACTCACTCACTCACTCCCCATGCATGTGTTATGTGGTGTAGTGGTGATTGTTTTGTTGCACCAGTCCGTGGTAGGTCAAGTATACGTATAACTAAATCCTATGAGCGTTCCCTACTGTACGAACATTAAAACATAGTGTGAAGCATAGCCGTGATCAGCGCTTCGTGCTCGTTTAAACCAAAGCCAGGACCAGTTTAGAAGACTGTGGCACTACAGCACGCAATGGCCGTGAATATTCCCACTGTCAGGTAATATGAACGAACATGGTTCGTGTCAACTTATAACGGATTTATGAGTGGCTCTACCCAAAGAAATCATTTTTGAATGGTTGATACACAATAATTGAATGCTGTAATATAACTGTGTATAAATAGTTTTAAATGGAGACATGTTTAATTGGAAAAATGTTCAAAGATGCAATGGTTTGAAAAGTAATCATTTTTTAATGCATGGTGGATTCCATGAGTATACGAGGATGCACAATGATTCGAATTTAGGTGAAAGCAAATGTTTAAATGAAAAGACGACAAATGCGAAAATTATATTGTCTATTTGTGGATGTGTCATATCTTATGCAACATGACGTGATGGTCTTTGTTCACCAGCGATGGTGCCTGCGTTAGCGGTGTCTTCTGCAGTGTCCTGAACATCATCAGCAGACTGAGACTGGACAGAGACGTGGACATCTTCCTCACCATCAGGGAACTACAGCGTGTTCGACCACAGTTTATACAGTCCTTTGTGAGTGCAATGTCTGGTTCAGTTTACAAGCAAATAATCGAAACGTAATTGTTTGGGCTGCCCATGTTGTTATAAATTAAACGGAAATCTTGCACATGTCTGAAATATATGTACTTACGTATACTTTTGGTGAAGTCAGGAGGACATACAATTATTCTTGGTTTAAAACTGTTCTCAAAAAGATACGACTTATTCCTTCAATGAAGATATTACACAATTATATATTATTCCTACAAAATATTCATTAAAATTATATATTCATTACAATCTGATAGAAATAGGTCGTCTCCTTTTGACAACAGTTTTTGGTATACTTTGATATCGTTGTTGCTAAGCTGTCAGATTGGACATTTCCTGTGGGACTGGTTGTTTTTCCTTCTTCTTGCAGGATCAGTTCAAACTGTGTTATAGAATGGTGAAGGAATATAACCGTACTTCAAACGTCTATGCCAATCTGTGAAACCAGAACAAAGATTTCTGCACAGATATGCTGCACAGGTGTATTGAGACGCGTTCGGCCTCTCGTTGTCTTCATAAGACAAGTGATCGAACATACTTTCTAGAAACTTAATGAGTACACCTGAAACAAATGTACAGCAAAGTGTATAGTTTGTAGATTCAATATCATTTGGGAATTATTGAAACTGGCGGGATGCCATGTATATCAAATTGCCTCTTCAAGGCTTACAAAGGGCATCAGTAATATTATATCATTATACAAATAAAATGTACATATCATAAATATTTACTATATATTAGAATATATATGAAAAAATGAAAAATGTTGGTTTGGTTATGTATATCATTAGATTCTCAATCGTATAAATGACTTCCAATACATTTGGAATTTATTTTTTCATCTGTGATCGTCAAACACGTAAAAAGATAAGGGGGCATAACTCCACTATGCCTAATACAAGCTCATTGTAAGTGAAGTCACTTGTAGAGATTTTGTTTTGACTGCAGAGTCATTTTGTCATGTTTTCTTCACGGTGAACCACATTATTCTGATACCAAGATCCCTGATCTGACTGGACATGTTTTGGTAGTTTCACAATTTGCAAGGAAACTAAGATGACAACATATTACGTGAGAAGGACCCTGCCCGATATTTGAACTAGTTCTTATATTCCCATATTCTCTTTATTGTGTAGATATATTTTGACTTATTATGCATCAATAGCACTCGAGTACAAGCCATCTCTTCAAATGTAAATTACTGGAAAGATTACAACATTTTAGTTGACATATTAGTTTTCCAAATTAAGACATGACTTGTTTTATATACTTTTAAACAATTTTCGTATAAAGACAGTTAGAGTTTGATATCCTGTGATCACAATATTTTTAATCGAATAGGAATACATTATATTATCAACAACAGTGATAGTGAATAATATTAGTAACAAACGCGCACCTGGCCAAACAATACACCTCAATGTTTGTAAAAGGACACAAACAAATTCAATGAGCAAGACAATGCCTTTAAATATGTGTGCTTATTCATAATACGTATAAATCATTGGCATTAATATCATAACCTTTCGTCAACCTGAGCATATGATCAATATTAGTTCCAATGTATTGAATATTGTAAATCACAGGAACTAAAGTACATGTTGAAATTATGGGCACAGTTGATCTTCTGACACTTGTGTAAACAGGTATAAATAGTATTCAAACAATTATGGTTACAGTTGATATTCTGACACTCGTGTTAACAGGTATAAATATTATTCAGACAATTATGGTTACAATTGACCCGCTGACCCTTGTGTAAACAGGTATATATAATATTCAAACAATCGAACTCTTTCAAAGAACAAGAAAGATATACCCTATATGCACGTTTGATATGATATTGAATGAGGCAAAATGTAGATATTGAAATAAGTTTCATGAAAGAATATTTGAATGATATATTTCATAATGCTGCAAGTATGATCGGAAGGTTAGGGCGATTGTATTTACTCTTGTTCAACTGACCTTCACCTCAGGGAAATTGCCTGATATGTACAACAATGCTGACCTATGACATCACTACCGATGACCGATTTCTGACAAAACGGCGGCTTCGCTGACAAGGGTACACAGGATTTATCGAGGACCCTTCACTTGATTCAGGGATCGATTGTACATAAATTTGAGATTAAGAAATCACAATGATTCTGATTATCAGTGTATTGGCATATCTTTTTGTTGTTTTCATTGTAAGCAAGAGAGGAAGCCAGAAATGCTGGTGATTGCTGTTGTCGCTCTGCGTCATTTTGCGTCAGTCATGGCGTCACTCTGCACGGAAACTTTGACAATTTCTTATGAATTACACCGTCCACACGAAACGCCACCAAATATTTTTCTGGTCCAAAACAAAACGTAAGCAAAGATAATCTAAGATATGCTAACATTATATGTTTCATTGTGAAAAACATTCATTCAGAAATGGTATTTAATGGACAAGAAGAAGAAAAACGATGCAGCTCGTGATCTAATATCACATGAATCACATTGGGATGCATTTTCCAGTAATCGATCACCAATACAGGCTCGACTGGTAGCGTTTACAACTTTCTCGGCAGCACATATTGTTCAATGTCGAGTGTGGCCATCCCTAGCAGTGAATACGACGACCCACCTATTCCCAAAAGGGCACAGAGACCATAAATGCGGAGTCGCCTGGTCACACGCTGCCTGCTGATTGGCTGCCCAGTGCTGTTGGCGCCTAATGACGTTACATTGACGTACCGGTTCGTCAAGTGAAACAGCCGTAAATACCGGTCTTTTTTTTGGGTGGTGACCTTGGGTCTAGCAGTCTTTGGCCTGTCTGCAGTACTGCCTGTCTGTCGCAGAGATAAATCTTCCCATGGTGGATTTGGAGCATCCCATTGTCCCCGACACATGCTATTGCGTCTGCTCCATCTGTAACATACCGATTGTTCTCACCCTCTGCTCTGCTGTTAAACGAGGCATGTTCCTGGTTTTCACTCGATTAACATGATGTAAGAGAATAAACCTGGTTAGCTCTTACACCCTATTTTGATAAGGGTAACTTGGTGCATAGTTTCCATTTTACTCGTGTAATTTCGTGTTTTTTACAACATACGAAATGCAAGTGCAAACGTTCATGGGACTAAACTGTTGTGTTACAAGAGTTTTTTTTTTAATATCGGTGATTGAATAGAAAGTGATGCAAAACAATTTACAGGAGTGAAGTGTTGCAGTCAACCAGAATACACTAATGCCTAAAAGTTCATTCCCCTTACACTCGTGTGCAATGCGTGAAAAACACGTGTGAGTCGCGTTGGTCACTCACGTGCAACCCGTTGACCGTGCGTGTGAGACCTGTGTGACACGCGTTGTACACGGGTGTGAATCGCGTTGCACACACTCAGTTCAGATTAGAACTTTTGACCAAAGGAGGACCCATCTAAGATATGTGTGGCCTTTGTTTTGACTTCTTGTGATATGGATTTCTTGTCGTTGAAACAGGGAGACTATAATCAGATGTGGATTATCCCTGTTTCATATGTTGGCGTAAATTCATCTTAAGAAATCCCGATTTCAAGTGAGCTTGTACATGAGTAGATTGCGGGGTTTTTAATACGTTACAATTACTTCATGATGACTTCGATCATCCTGTGTCATCCCTGGTCTTGACGCTGGGAAGAACAGCATGGTAGTAAGTACATACTACAGGTAGAGGCCGATACACATCACCGAGTAGTCGTGTGTGACCATTTGCATAACGGCTGCCGGGAGAGAGAAAAACGTATTATTGACTGTGGAAGTTCAAACGTAACAGTAGTGCCGTTTGTGCTGGTCTGTTGAATATAATGCCTGCGTTACTGTCAACACAATGTCTACTCAATCGACGAGACATTATTGGGACATTTACAGCATGCACGTATGCAAACACTAGTACGAAATAATGCTCTTTTGATTTGCGATTGTACGTTTATAATTTTGTTTATTTGTTTTTTTTCATAATCAGCAATGCACATAATATGTCATGAATGAGTAGTCATTGTGTCTTAATCATGCTTGTGTTTTGATTCCATGTGACCCTTAAAAAATGCTCAGCTTGAAAACTGAAATGTTTTAACTCTTGTCTATGGAAAAGCATACTGATTATGAAGAGCAGCCTCTTTCCCAGACAAAGTCTGTTTTATTGACACTCACGTGTCTGCCTGTCTGCTAAAGACAATATGCAATACACAACTTCAATCATTGACCACCTGTAATTTGAACTTAACACCTATCAGACAATACACCATAAACAAAACACTGAGTTCTGTCTTTGTCACATTATGTAATTACACAGACAAAAGAGGTGTGATACAGTACCTTTACTTGTACACGTGACACATGTTATGAAGAGAGAGATTATTTATTCAAGTTCCACCCAATACACCACATAGTTAAGGGGTCTTTTCCCCTTCATTTATACTTAAATGAAACGAAACTAAAACATACAACACATTCTTCTCACATGCAGGACATATACACACTTCCTTCAATCAATATTGAATCAAAACTCTTCCTCAACACTCACACACACACATGCACCGTCTCACCCCTATATCCCTGCAGCTAATACCCACATAAGATCATGCTATGATGTCTGTTGCTTGCAAACTAACTGCATCCGTGTAAAAATATCTAAGCAGATGATGTCTAATAATAAAATATCGCAAATTCGATTTGGCATAATACGAGTAAGATGCATTATTTAGTGTTATATCGCTGTTTGTGGTACATAAATAACAAAGCGTACGACTTTATGACAGACGTCGATTGCCCTGTTGGTCAGGAAGAAGAAGAAGAAGAAGGAGAAGAAGAAGAAGAAGAAAAGTTTATTTATTTAGTTTATTGTGTTTATTTAGTTTATTTATTAGTTTAAGTGTCACGTGTTACATAGACCAATAAAAATGGCATAGGAATTACAAACTAAAAGTAACGTCGGGCCAATAGGTCTATTAGACACTAATTAACGTTAAGACCATAAAATATAATTTTAATTTTAAAACACATGTATAGTTAAATATTAAACATAACTACACAATACATGCGTGGCATTCTCAACCATACATTACATTACTTTACATTACACACATACACAACATACACTACACGCACTAATTACACTACATACACTGCATACACATACATTGCATACATTACATATATTGCATACATTACATATATTGCATACATTACATACATGCATTACATACATACGTACATACATACATACATACATACATACATACATACATACATACATACATACATACATACATACATACATACATATAGAAACAACTTATTTACAAGTGCAGTTAAGGAGTTACATAGTTGTTGTTTCTTCATCAGTATATGTAGCTGGCTTAATGGTTCCTGTTCACAGAAAGATGGGTGAAGACATTCAGCAAAGGTCCACAGGCCATATCTTAAGTCACTGTAGAAATTGCAACATGTTAAAAAATGCATTTCATTTTCAATTTCATTTTTTATCACAAAAAAGGAGCAAAGCGATTACGTAACATCAGGTGACGAAAGCTAAACACTCAACTAATCACTTAGCATCTAATTAGAATGTTAATGAAATCCTTTATGCATTCTGACTTCATGACTTGTGATCTGGGTGTGCGTTGTCCGTCACCCACTTGGTCTTGTTATGTTTCAAGTTAAGTGGCTTGAGTGAACTTCAGTTAAGTTACATGTATGAATGTAGGAAAGAACTTAACCCCTCCAAATGCCACATTATTGTGTTTGGGTCCAAACCTGGTTACACCTCAAACTTTAAGTGGTGCATAACAGGTGATATCGTCTCAGCAACCGCCTCAACCAAACACTCGGGAGTACAACTGAACAGAAACCTTAAGCATGGAGATGCTGTAAGGGAAGCTTGTAGGAAAGTCAAATCATGCTTCCATGCTCTAATGGACATCGGTGTAAAACCCAAAGGTGTTAATCCCCTCATATCGGCAGATACTGTCCGTATGACAGTGCTACCTTGTATGCTGTATGGCTGCGAACTGTGGACACAGCTCTCTCAGCAGGATATACGCCACCTCTCCACAACGTGGCACTATATGGCAAAATCGCTACAAGGCTTCCAAGTAATGACAAGAACAGATATGTGTCTCAGTATGATTAACTGGATGCCTATTACAGAAGAGATCTCAAAGCGCCAGCTTATGTTTTTCCACAGACTATGTTCACTTTCACCTGGCAACCTGTCAAAGAGGCTCCTCCACAGAAGACTATACAGAAGACTATATATTCACCGTAACAATCAACAGATGGGCTTCATACCTCACATAATAAATGTTCTACGGAGGTACAACCTGCTGGACACTCTGAATCGGTACTTGACAACCAGAGTCTGACCAAGCAAATACCTGTGGAAGAGACTAATTACCCACAGAATTACTACCAAATACAGCTCTGAATGGAGAGAACGCACAAACTATGACCCAGACTTTGCACGATTCAGAATGCTACATGATGTTCCGGGACCAGCATCAGTTTGGATCCGAACCAGAAACCGAGAGTACATAAAACAATACACTCACCTAGCTTCCATATGGGTAGCAGTTCCCCAACAAACCGAGTCACGATGTAACCTGTGCAACACCGTGTACAGTGACCTACTGAGACACGTGATGTTATCATGTAGCCATCTGAGGCACCGTTATGACAACTTCTGGTCTGTCATCACCGACAAATTCCCACTTCAGTTCACAGTAACTTTAAGTAGCGTTGATGACGAGTCTCTTCTTCAGCACCTGATCGGACGACCCTGCGATCCAATATCCGACTCTGACTGCTGTGAACGTTTCTGTGACCTAAGCGCATCATTTGTACTGAAAATCATGGCCATCTACCAAAGGGAGCTTTCCATTCATAACTACGAGCAGTGACAGGCGTTATGCAGATGTCATAAACGCATGAACTATAATAGATACATGGTATCATATACATATGTTCCTCTGCTCCGGAATTCCTAACCAAACCCAATCTTTAATTATTAACACCTCTTTTGAAAACATGTAAATCACTTTCGTCTGTCCAAATCTGTAAATATCTCCGTAATAATCTCCTAATGGAGGAAATAAAGATGATGACACACATATATATATATATCCTTCAAACATGACATGTTGTTTTGGTGTTTCCAAAACCTGAATATCCAAAAAGAGTGTTAACTTCGGTAAAATGACCTGAGAAATAGGGATCGGTTCTTATCGCTGTCATCATACAATTATCACCAGGGTTTTTAACGTTAAGCAGTTTTTCTTTCTTAAAATACTCAGGCAATGGTAAGTACTTTCCACCTCTCAGTGGTACATAGTTTGCAATATACAGATAAACCATGTTAATCTTATCAACAACACAACCAGACCCCCATATATATATATAACGATAAGATCTGCTAAATTTCCAGCTGAAAGACATTCTGGTAGGCTTTCCAGTTATCCAGAAGATGATGGGATCAATTGGGAAGGTATAGATGAACGCACGCACGCACGCACGCACGCACGCACGCACGCACGCACGCACGCACGCACGCACGCACGCACGCACGCACGCACGCACGCACGCACGCACGCACGCACGCACGCACGCACGCACGCACGCACGCACGCCATCTCTCAGGTCCCAAAATTAGAAAAACAAAATCAGACTTAGCTATAAACGTATTCGGACATGAAGGTAAAAATGTAGTGGTACATAGGATAAGTGCTTTAATGTATAAGGAGGCTCGTAAAATTATCAATATACTTATGGTACAACAAGGTGAAAAGTATCACTACACATGGATCAAGCATTTTAGCCAACTGTTGTATAATCAATGGAAACATAAGGAATAGAATAGATATGCCGGAAGAAAACAACAATATCTTGGAATTTACCAACCATAAAAATAAAATGCCAGTACCATGCATTATCTACGCTGATTTCGAAGCCATCATACCGTATCTCAATGCCCTGAACAAAGTTTCACACAAAGAGTACAGGAACCAAGCATGTGGGCTTGGATCTGTGTTCGTTCGTTGCGATGGTCAAACTAACCCTCCCGTTATTTTATAGAGGTCCAGGTGCAGCTGAAGAATTTCTGAAATGTTTACAAAACGAAGAGATAAAGATTACGAAAAAATTATACAATAAAATACGAATGGGAAAACCCACAATGAAAGCACACATTGTCATGTTTGTTGTAAACCTCTGAATGGGGATTCAGTTAGAGATCATTGTCATATTACTGGTAAATACAGAGGTGCAGCTCACAATGAGTGTAAGTTGAAGCTAAGGATAAATCAGAAACTTATTCACATTCCAGTGGTATTTCACAATCTAATAACTTTAACGACTTAGCTATAACTAATCGGTACACAGAAGACGAAACTAGATCTTTGCTGCTACGTAAGGGAATCTAGCCGTATGAATACATGGATGACTGGTCTACGTTTCATGAAACACAATTACCTTCCATTGACCGAATCTACAGTAAGCTTTCTGATGCGTCTGTCTCACACGATGATTACGACCATGCTAAAATGGTATGGGAAAAATTGGGTGTAAGAATCTGGGTGATTACCATGATTTATATTTAAAACGGATGTGTTACTGTTAGCTGATGTTTTTGAGATATCTAGAAAAACATGTTCAAAGCAATATGGATTGGACCCTGCATGGTATTATTCGAGTCCAGGACTCTCGTGGGATGCATTACTGAAGAAAACCAGTATTGGATTAGAATTATTCACAGTTTACGATATGCATCTGT
Organism: Haliotis asinina; assembly: GCF_037392515.1. Lineage (NCBI taxonomy): Eukaryota > Metazoa > Mollusca > Gastropoda > Lepetellida > Haliotidae > Haliotis > Haliotis asinina. The sequence goes on along the minus strand of NC_090288.1, from coordinate 46,929,867 downwards.
TTATTGAGAAAGGGTTACGCGGTGGTATTTCTATGGTATCGAAAAGTTATGCTAAAGCGAAAAGCAAGTATGTGAAAGGCTACAACCCTAAGAGACTTTCGAGCCACCTACTCTACCTGGATGCCAAGAATCTGTACGGCTGGGCCATGAGTCAATATTTACCTACGGGTGGATGTGAATGGTTGACTGACCAGCAAATGGACGTCGTGAGCATTACACCGGATTCAAACAAGGGTTATATACTCGAAGTGGACTTTGAATACCCGGAGGGATTTCATAGATATCACAACAGTTACACCCTGGCACCCGAACGGTTGAGGATTAACCAAGACTGGATGTCTGAGTACCATTAACCTTATGAATGGACCGCTAGCAAATGTTGAGAAACTTGTGCCTAATTTGATGAAAAAAACCCAAAGTATATCGTTCACTACTGTAACTTACAGCTGTATTTATCACTTTAGAAGCTTACTAAAGTACATAGAATACTGAAGGTTGACCAGAGCCTCTGGTTGGAACCCTATATCAGGATGAACACGGACGAGTTAACGTAAAGCTCGTCCGGTCAAGCGAGGAAGACAATGTCAGGACACTGATAGCCGGTCCTGCGTACAATTTTTGACGATGACTTGGCAGCTATACATATGAAAAGAGTCACATTAAACTTAATCGCCCTGTTTACGTGAGTATGAGCATTCTAGACTTATCCAAACACCTAATGTTTGACTTCTACTATAAAGAAGCAGTATGGAAACAGATGTGAAGTGTTGTACACAGATACGGATTCACTACTGATGGAGATTCAAACTGACGACGTGTACTGTGTTGTTTACCCGTTAAAACGTAGTATTCCTCACAACATATATAAAACGTAGTATTCTTTCATAGCTTCATCGACGTCCTTGAAAGTTCTAACGGAATGATTTTCGCGCTGGAGTTAAGTATTGATAACATCTAGTCTCTTCATTCGTCTCATAACGTCTTCAGCCTGTGCGGCCTGTAGTTTTTCTAATGCTATATCATGTCGTTTTCGTTCTGCCTCTACCTCAGACTCGTTTGACCCTCCAAATCGTGAAAATAGAAAATTACTCCCTGAAAATGCCAATGCATTCACAAGAGCCACACCAGCTATCATTGCAACTGTGGCCATATTATATTCAATACTTTAAAATATTTTCAGGTATAATACCTTGCTCTACCAGAACGTCCTTGGTGGCCATCGCCATACCACTATTCATAGTTAGCATAAAAATATCTTGTAAGTCGAAGTTTTATAGCAGGTTGTTTTATAATCATTTTAGTTAACCGAGCATATCCCACTGCTAATCCGGAAACCACTAATGCATGGTATGCATCGTTAACGAATGTATTTCCCTCAGACATAATATATATTAATGGAAATATAATTTTGATTATAACATAATGTGAGGGTCGATCTCGCGGGTGTGAGGAACTCCCACTGGTTATGGTTGGAGGCGTGGGGGTTTCCCTAACAACATATATTTTGAAACAACAGCAGTGGCTACTACGCCACCTGCTGTCACTCATAATTTGTAATTATGTTTATTGTGCCTGACTAAGGTATTTGTTCTACCAGCTTCAACTCTTTTTTGGTTCTTCTTCTTGGTGACTTGAGTCACTGGTTCCTGGAGGTTGTACACGACCGCGCCGGGACGTTCATGTTGATATTCCATACAGTGTCGCTCTTATCAAGTACTACCATTCTTTGTAGCGGTATCCTATCGTAGAGGGTAGTCATTTTTCCAGGCTACTGATTTCGAATCTGCCTGGCAAGATCCGGACTAGTACCTTTATCGAACTCTAATGATATGATGTTCTATGTAATCATAGAACGTGAGTTCGTATTCCAACCTGTCACCCAATGCGGCTTGGTAAAACAGTGCATGCCCAGTTAGTAACTCAAAGTCTAGTGGGATACAAAACCTTTTCCCATACGCTTCATAGATTGCTTGTTCACGGACCGATATGTTGTCTAACTCTTCTGACGTGAAAATATATCCGATACGTAACCTATTCGATGTTTTGTTACCGAGTCCTGACACGCACCGTCTTCGCGTTCACTCTTACTTTTCCATAGGTCCGTGTAACGGTAATACACATCGCTATCATCTATACTAAGCACCTCGTTACCACTAATTTTTATGGTGGTCTTCTTGACTATAGCACGACCCACA